>NW_025939439.1:18858-64196 GCF_000764305.2 Hyalella azteca | reverse complement strand
AGGATGCTGGGTGATTCTCTTCCCTTGGAGAGGATCCATCTATCCAGTCTAGCTCTGGATGATTAAAATCACCAACGATCAACGTGTGTGACCTACGGAAAGTCATGCTCGGTAAAAGACTGTTTAGTATTTTATCGTTATCAGAACTGTTTGGTGATCTATACACGACGCCTATGAGGAGGCTATCTTTGCCTTTTAGATTAAGTTCGCACCACACTGATTCTCTAGCTGATTGATGTTCTGCAGATAACTTGACTTGCTGGGCCCCATAATAGGTTCTAACCCACAAAGCTACACCTCTACTGCACTGCTCTTCATTTAAGTAATGAAAACAATCAAAACCTGGCAACTGAAATTCAACAGGTACAATTTTTCCCCGTGATTTTTAGGGAGTGTTTCTGTAATACAAATAATGTCTATCCGCTCGTTTTCAATCACAGTTAATAGTTCACTTCTTTTATTCAAAACGGAATCCGAGTTCGTGTAATTACATTTTAAAGCTTTTTGTGCACTTTCACTTTGATTCATGCGTTTATTTCTTACATTATTTACAGGCCTGGTTCTATGGACATGATTTCTTACATGTCTTCCAGCTCCGCTGACTGACCGTGTGCGGTCAGGGGTAGCATCCTTCTTAACAAAGACTGAATTAAACTCTGGGAATTCACTTAGTTTTCTCGCAGCCTTCAGCACATATCCGACCTGGGCTGTATCCTGCACAGTTACAAGCAGCGGTCTACAGGTGGTAGCGTCTTTTGATCGCAGCCTCTTGCATGCCGTTATATTCACAACGACGTTAAGTGCATTGGCACAGCAATCAGTAATAAATTCTGCATCTGAAGCTGACACAAACTTGTGCGGGCTCAACGGGGCAGGGAAAATCGAAGTTGGTTTTCTCCCGTTTATTTCATATACTTGAGTGACGTAAGCTGAAAATAAGATTTAATATTAGTTAATAGATCGAGATAGACATACATGAAACTTAAACTAAGCAGGAGGTAGACTCACATTGTTTAGACTTTGGATATTGTTTAGTACTAAACGTTATAGAATAGATGAACGTTCTTATTTGACTTCTCGATAACAAAATTACAACTGACATGACAGGAATTGTTTATGTCGGCATGGCTGCGATATTTCATTTGTTACTCACACGAGGTGGTTTTGGCAGGCGAGAAGAAGAGACGACAAAGTTGACGATAGTTACGTTTAAGATTTCAGAGCTTCAATGAGTTAGGCCAGATATACCTAATGTTGACGTTTAATTTCTTATGCTTAAATTTGCCAACGCTGAGTTGGCTTCAATTACAGTTATAGCGTCAACGCTAGGTTGGGATTCGATTCCGATAATTGTGCCAACCGATTCCGATAATTGTGCTTGCTTAGTGTTCTAGTGCCAACGGCTGTGGTTGGGCTTCGTTTACGATTAGTGCCAACGACTGCGGTTGAGCTTGGCCTACGATTACGGTACCTGAAGTCGTGAGGTTGGAGGTTAAGTTAAGATGACAATATCTTAAAGTTACCTAAAATACTTCAAATTAAAAGAGATGAAATGAATCACAAGTCGGCAGTGAAGACGTGTAGACGACGCGGGGAACAAAGTAGTCTCCCTCGCAAATTTTCTATGAGATTGTGTCGAAGAAAACGGAACAGCGTCTTTGCTACACAAGTACCATTTATATAGTCACAACAGTAAAGGTGAGGCAAATGGCCTAGAAAATATCAAATCAGTACATCCAGTTATGCGACAAATAATCTCTTTTCAAAATAATTACTCCTAGACGAATTCATACTAGAAAATAGATATCAACTATGATAGTCAAGAGCCTATGAGCAGGTGTTCGTGATCATGGCCGCCAATATATCGGCGCGGCATGACTCGCAGTGACAACTTTTAATATGCACTCAATAACATGAATTTAGAATCACAATTCTGGAATCATACAAAGTGAAGGCAATAGAGGAATACATGGATACAATAGGCTTAATAAGCTATAACATCATAAAATAAGGTAACACCGGGAGGGCTCGTGGAGCAACACATTACTCGCTCGAGCTGTGGACACACACTGACGCTGTTAGGAAGTAGGAACGCGGGAACCTCACGAGGGCTCGCTGCGTTCACATGGTTATAATTTCGTTGATCTTTGCGATATCTTCCACGCACTTGTGGAGTGAACGCAGGGATGAGTGAAGATTTGAAGAAAGAATAGATGAGGATAAGGAAAACTTAGTGCGTTGAATCTGACGAGTGACGAACGACGTCACAGAAGCATTGCTTACGGGAACGTTAAACCAAACAAGGTTAAGTCTTCTTCTCTCTCTATCCAGCAGTTCACGAGTGCTCTCGTTGGCGAGATCAGAGATGACCTCTTTGCGGCCTTTACCTTCTGCGTTATCGCTATTTTCTGTTTTGTGCAGATGAGCTTTCATTTCCACAAGCTCGTTTCGTAACGAGTGTAGTTCGCTACGCAACATACTCAATTCTTTCTTGTGGTCCTCCTCCATTTCGGCTCTCTTTCTAAACTCTTGCTTGTTGGTTTCTAAGAGCACTTCTCTTCCACCATTTTTTCGCTTTTTACAGCGCTAAGTGCAGGTTGTTGGCAGTCCTGACAGTACCAGTGTACTGACTTGTTTTTACGAATAACCGAGCAGTCAGTCTTGCTTAACTTTGCACAAATGTTGCAGATGGTATCCCCGCAACGATCGCAGGCCACTGTAGCGTCATTGACGTTAAGCGATCCCAGCTTGCAAAATTTACAAATTTCTCCTCGCTCATTTTGCAATTTGATCTTCGAATTCGGTTTAACAGGACTGGAGGCCTTATCATTTAATTTTTTTCCTCTCTGACCAGCCATCATGAAATGCAAGAGCTAAAGAATAAACACAATTTAAAACTGAAACAAGTCAAGTAAAAATTGTAAAGTTTCAAAGGGCTGTGTCAAAAAAAGGTGTCTGGGTAGAAGAGGTAAGCTCGGCCATAAAAACAAGGGCTCTATTGTTCTACGCTGGCTAGGCAGTGCTGCACGTTGCCCTCGCCTGGCCTGCTTGCGGCCCTGGCTGACTCTAGATCGCGTTATTTCAGATGGAAACACTTTTACTATAGGCTTTTTTCTATTTGCACTCTCTTTTACTGACTTCACTGAAAATTCAGTCATTCACTGGCACGGACCATAAAAAAATGCAAAAAGAGTTCCGAAAACGGCACAGTTAAAGTTAAAAGTTGAAAATCTGGGACCGCAAAACACGAGCGTCCGCTCTCGACCACGGCTGAAACTTGACTCTAAGTGCGGCGCGCTCTTGTTTTGCACGAGGCAGGGCGACTGTGAATCGCTAGCGTGTCAATCGCTTCGTTGCCCACAAGAAGCGCATGTAGACTCCTCACAGAGGGGCGGTGAAGCGCTTAACGCCTAGGTGTTGCCCCTAGTGTGAACGGGCCTTAACTGGCAACTAATCTTCGAGGCAGTGTTGCCAGCTTTTTTCTTGGCGAGAATATCAGATTGCCAAACTCAAAATACCAGATATACCAGAAATTCCATTGTTCAAAAACAGACTAATACCTCCAAATTTAATGAAATTATTCGTCAGAACTGTTGGTTAGAAAAAATTATCTTATCTACTGTGCATTTATCTGGCTTGTCGATAATTAGCCAAATTGAACACGTTATATTTTTTCCATCTGTGACACTTTTTTTCCATCTGTGACACAACATTTTGACACTATCTTTTCCTGTGTTTGATTATATTGACACCTTTTCCTTTTTAATCACGGTGTGGCACATCTTCCCCTTCGCTCAACATGAGCAAGCCACAGAAACAGGTCATCTTCCTGTTGCTTATTTTCGTGCATGCATGTATATTGGATTTATCTAACATTTCTAGTGTGATCACTTGTTGCGGTTTAGCATATAGCTTTTGGTCCGAATAACGGACTCCTGTACAGAGTTGAAATTTTATTTTGTTTCTTGTTTTTCACATAGGTGACTTGTGAAAACATTCGCTCCACGAATTCATTGGAGACAGGTCAAAGTAGACAAGCGGTGCAGTAGGCAGCCAGTTCCATGAATGGATGATTTTCATGATCAGTGAAATATTGAATGGCACCCCAGAATTCAAAACCACCTAACAGAAACGGTGGAGCTTGTCTCAGAGATCGGTTCGACAACCTCACTGGTCCTAGGCCATATCATCACTGATCAGTTATCAATCAAGGATCATCACTCTCGTGCTCATATTGCACTAAGCACTTTTATTAATGTTAACAATTGATTGGGGTTATTTCATCGAACGGGAAACTTACGGTTCCAAAAATGGCGGGAAACCTCTAGTCGCGCCGCTCTGGAGGTAACCTATATAATCCACGCCTACGCTGGAGAAATTTCAAACTTCAGAGGTGGAACTTAATGCAGTAAGCCAGAAAATACAAAAAAATACCAGATTTAGGCCAATTTACCAGATCTAAAATATTCATACCAGACACCTTCTGAAAATACCAGATTTGTGAAATTTGGTATAGAAATATACCATCTGGCAAGTTGGCAACGCTGCCCAGAGCCCGGCTCAGCGGCAGTTAGTCTGCTGCCTAGTGCCTACCCAGACGCCCAGAGTTATGCTGGCAGTGGTTGGAGCAAGCTGTGCTTCGCAGCTTGTCCGCCCTCTAACATTGGTAACTTATAATCCTCGGTTGGGGCTGACTAGAGTCTCGTTGAAAAGGCGGAATCACGTCAGTAGCGGTGAATTCGGGAAAATTTAGTAGTTTCAAAGCTAGGAACAGTTGCTGTAAAGCTGTCGGAGTCGCGCGTAGAAGATTATTCGACGCGTGTGGTTCCTTTACTTCCTGATCTCACCTCGGTAAATGTCGCCTGAAAATGGCATGCGAAATGATACGATAGAAACTCAGACGCCAAACTTTGATGGTCATCATTTTATTTGCGAAGTGAATGCATAACTACAGCGCCGAGAGATGCATGGCGTACAGCGTACATGTGTCACCCTGTCACCCAAGATTGTTTCAAGACCCTAAACTTGGCAAATATATAAATAGTTGACTTCAGCAGAAATGTAAGCTCTCGGATAGGATAACTCGCGCATCAGTAGAACATGTTCTTTCTACCGAGGAAATGCGTCGGTTTTTAACCATGCCAAATGAAAGGCTATTGATTATCTTACCTAGACCACGTTCAAAAGATCTGACAATACAACGGTGGTTGAGGAAGCGCCAAAAAAGTTCTCCACTGTACTGTAAATTAGGATGCTCTACATTGCAACTGCATCGACTGTTAACTGCTGTTGGAAATATTTTCCAACCTGATTACTGAGTCAGTTGCGACGAAGAACAAGATCTTGTTCTGCCTATTAAAGGGCAGAGTCGCTGCAAGGAAAAATTGGCTTACCTTAAATTCAAAGCGTGCGGTTGTAACAAGAGCGTTTACATGTTTCTTCACCATAGTTTCCTAACTATTCATAGAGGTGTTAAGTTGTTGTGCACAACCTTTGCTTTGTTTAAACTTTGATTTTGGGGTGCATGCGTTTTTCACTTCTTTTGGAACGCTTTGGCCGGCTGGTTCGATCGCGTAGTTAAACTTTAAATGTAGAGCTCTGCAACTTAAATTACTTAAATTAATCTAAAAAACTACTAGAAAGTACTTAAATTCTTATTTGGAACTTCGTCTGTTCCCAACTATTAACGTGAAGTTGCCTGTGGCTAAAGCGATCTACCCTTTAAATTTTAAAACCTATGGTGACATTTAGGTAATTTGAGCTACCGCACCTGAATTTATTCAATTGCTTAATCTTACCCGTATTGCCAATATCGTCTGAGAGCAACAGTTTGGTGCACTTATTTTCAATTAAATAAGGTGAGCTATACTCTTTGAATTCGAACTATTATTGAAATTACTGAGATAAAAAAGTGACTGAAAATTCATAGCGAACCTAATTGTAATTCAAGTATCTATTTTGACCAGTATGACTTCCTTGTAAACTTCTGGCGTCGCCCTCGCTCGTATACGCTGCTTTCTTAAAATGAATTTACTTTCCTGAAGCGGAATCTTTATTAACTCTTGAATCTGAATGCAGTACCAGCAACATCTGTTGAATTTTGATTAAAACAACCTCGATTCATGTTTATTTGTTTCAAATCCCTTTCCCTAAATTTTCGTGAATGAAAACTATTTCTAAAAGAGGAATATCCTCGTGCGTAGGGGGGAAAATTCCCTACACTGCACTGAAATGAAGAGCTCTGTATTATTTAACGTACCTTAACGCCGTTGTTCTCAACCATTAACTAAATTGCCCCCCAATTCTCATCTGTGGGGAATACTCGTCTGTGTGTCTTTGAGCAAGTGGGGATAAATAGGGAGCTGCTGGGGTATAGGTGACTTGTGAAAACACTTTCACCACGAATGCATTGGAGACTGGTCAAAGTAGACAAGTGATGCACAGATGCAGCAGGCAGCCAGTTCCATGAATGGATGATGATTTTCAAGATCAGTGATATATTGAATGACACCCCAGAATTTCAAGTGGCACTCTAGAATTAAAAAAATTTGGTGGAGCTTGCGTCGCAGAGATCGGTTCGACAACTTCACTCGTCCTAGGCCATATCATCACTGATTAGTAATTAATCAATCAAGATCATCACCCTCGTGCTCACATTGCACTAAGCACTTTGTTAAATGTTAACAATTAGATTGGGGTTATATCATCAAGCGGTAAACTTGCGGTTTCAAAAAATGGCGGGAAATCTCTAGTCGCGCCGGTCTGAAGGTAATCTATATAATCCACGCAGGCGCTGGAGGAAGTTCAAACTTCAGAGGTGGAACTTATGGGGATCGGCTACCCCTACAGAAAACTTCTACAGTTATTATCCGATTGTCATGAAACTTCACATTCATACGTAAAATGTAAAAAGAAAAACATTTTGCTCCTATGAATTTTTCGAAAAAATTGATAGAAAACGTGAAATTCATAGAAAACGGCTAAAAAGGGGTACTTTAGAAAATCTATCTCCTCCCACAAATATCATCCTACAACATCGAGACACGTATCAATCGATTCGTAAAGACCATATCTATTGACTCTAACATCACTTTATTCATTTTCCATCTAGTTTTTTTTATTGCGTTTTTTTCCATTTTTTTCTCATTTTTCACCCCTCTCCCCCCTTCTCCCCCGTATAAAAAACGAACCAGACCGAAATTAAAAAAAGTGATGTCAGAGTCGATAGGCCTGGTCTTTACGAATCGAATGGTATATGTCTCATTGCTGTAGCTTGAAAGCTGTAGGAGGAGATAGATTTGCCGTGAGAGCAGTATGAGGTTTTCAGTACGGCCAAAAGATTGCCCGCGCGGCACTTAAATAGACATAAAAGAGTCGCAACGCAGCCAAGATACCGTAACTTAGCCTTAAACCGAGTCAGGAAGGCATGGAGCAACTGGCTGCACACCTTTCACGTCGCTGTCATGATAGCACTGAGAGGTTTGGCTTCAGCTCGCAGTTTTAGTAGTCACGCCCCGTAATTATTGCCTTAGGAATTACTATAGGCCGCCCCCACCCCCCTCCCCCCGTTCTATGGGGCGTGGTGCAGTAGAAAATGGAGGTACAAAGATGGCTGTACCACCAATCGATGCGTAAGAAAGTGCTCTTTCAAACAATAAAACCCGCCTCCCTTTGAGGAGCTGTCACAAAGTCATTTTTCGACGTACAGGGACGATACTTATACCGTTCGATGCGCAAGAAAACAACCTTTAAGATGAGATAAGAAACAGAAAAACTCAAAATTTTCAAATTTTAGGGTAGCCGATCCCCAACACGTTGGCCGCGATTGCTGATTTGGCCCGAATGCCGTACGGGCGATAGGTTCAAACTTGTATATCTTCAGTTACCCGGCAGATAGCAAGGAGAGAAGTTGTGTGCAGCTCTGTAGGGCTATGTTCTGTCATTGTGTCACGTAAAATTCGTGGCCGCATTTGGTGCACATCGCTCAGGGATGAAATTCGTCATTATTCCTGGCGATGTGTACCAAATGAAGCCATGCCTGTTGTGGCTCATATTGGCTCACGCCGCCTATCGTAATCACTTCTAATACTATAGGCGATGTGTACCAAGCAAAGACATGCATCTATGGCTCATATTGCCGAAAAACACCTAAAGTTATCACTTTTATCACTGTGAATGATGCGCGCAAGAAATCTACATTAGTTTTGAGTCATAATTGCACACATTATGGCTATTGGTATCTCTTAGCTTATTGTGAACTATGTATATTACGCATGGAAATTACTATGGAAAGAGATTGGTGTCCAGGTTTTCATAATCCTGAATAAAATTGAGGGTATTTACATTGTTAGTTCAGTTATATTTACCATATAGAGATCATTCATCGTATATATTGTTTGAGCTTCTGTTACAAGCAGCATTTCAGAGAGAGTAAAATCAGGATGTATATCTCAAATTATCGAGTGGGACAGAGGACAGCCCACTTTCATTGAACCAACTAGAACTAAAGCCAGGATGCGCTGCCATGAATGCTACAACACTCTCAGCAAATGAGGGAAGTGCCGTAGCAAAGGTGAAACTCAAAGGATAAAAAAATACATTGGTGACTGTGAAGGAAAGTCATACATGTGCGATAATTGTTTTTCAATCAGGTATGAAATATAATGATGTTGGCAACACCCAATTTCGTAGGTAGTTTCAGATCAATAAGAAAATATTTTATTTTCTTTTCATACAAAGATAGATTTATATATTGCTTTCATCAATGGACACAAATTTCGTAATTTTTGTATTACTTGCATTTGAAAATAAAACTATTTCTCTAAGCAGTAGTTGACTTCAAAGCATTCCCTAACATGCCTATTTAATTGTATCTTTGAAATTTTAAATTTGAAAGAGTAATAAGATTTTATAAAAATATGTATTTTTCATATGAATGTACCACATGTGTACACATCGCGATTCTGAGAAGTACAGCGTGTACATATATGGCGCACATCGCGGCCAACGTGTTAACACTAATCGCCACAGGTTCGCGGGAAATGCAATAAAATTGTGAGGAAAATGGACCTGAGTCATGGTACAAAGCAGCTTTATTAGAACAAAGAGCTCAGAAGAATCCCAGACTCCTTCCCAGGCACCTTCCTCTTTAGCGCCACTTCACACGTCTGTATAAAGAAAATTGACATTTAATTTGATTAATATAGATATTACAAAGAAAATTATAAATTAAAATTGAGACAGTTTGAATAATGAAATGTTCAGACTATGAAGTATTTTATTTACTGGAACGTGTTCAGAAGATCGGAATCAAGTTCCATACTGAATTTGAGGAAAAAAAGCACTCTCGGGGTAGTACCGTGATCTCACCTTCGCAGGCTGTCAGTGCCACGATCTTTGGTCTCAAAATCTCGGCCACCCAAAGCCGACCGCCAAGAACATGCAAGCTAGCGAAGTCGCGTACTGCTCGTCAGGCTGCACCTCGTCTCCGTAGGCGTACAGTTCGCTCAGAACAAGGGCCGATACATAAGCAAGATACTAAAGTGCAATAGGCCCAGGATCAAAACTGCTGTGCTGCGAAAACTAGCTGAAGACTAAGTGCATGAATCTAGTGGGTGCGTCTGCATAGTATGGGGTCTGAAGATCTGTTCACGCTGCACTTTAGTTGGGTTACTTAATTCAACCACCTCTCCATATATGTTGAAAAGCTCTGAGGCTCTAAGATTAACCTCAGCAAGAGGTCTGTGAGTGGTCGCTAGAAGAAGCACCGGAGTGGTGGGGGTTTCATGTCTTCCAGAAGTTCAACGAAGATTGCCCGGACGGACTCGTCTACTGTTGCGAACCATTCGTCACAATGAGGCATGAAGATTATTGAAGGACACGTATTTGCTTTGTGGAATATCTGCATGACAGCCTGCTCATGAGTTAGAGAACTGTTCGCATAGAGCGATGCAAGGTTAAGTATTTCCGCATGCAATGGAGAATTTCCGCATGCTCCATTGCATGCAACAGGGCCGGTGCAATGTCGGAGCTCTGTCCGTTGTCGCCGTTGCTTGACAGCAACAGCCGCGGGCTGTACGGCAAGCTCGAGTGGAGCACGCGGAAATTTGAATCCAGGCCATGTGGGAAACCCTTTGATAAGTGGACCAATATATTTTCTACACTTTCCAGGAACAAAGGTTGAACTTCAGGCCGCAGTTGTTTCCGGACGCTGCCTCGCGATCTCGGCGGCGATCACGATACGGCCCAGAGCGCTGCGAAAGTGATGGAGTCGCACGAAGTTAGATTCAACATAGAGCTGAAGTTTGACATTGGAATTGCAAACTTGCGGGTTGTTTTGGCGGACACTGGCAAGGACGGCCTCGCGGCACAAACACTTGAGGTCAGCCGCGCAGTACCCGCTGGTCAGTTTAGCAAGGTCGTTTAATGACCTCTTGCTTAGTGGCTGTGGCCACTTGCTTGTTAGCAAGGATAAAATGTGCTCCCTAGCCTCCAGAGACGGCAAATTGATTGGAACTTCAACTTCGAATCTCCCAGGCCTCCTGAGGGCTGGGTCGATCCTGAGGGCTGGTTGGTAGCGCCGATTATTAAAATATCGTCGCTCGCGCCCAGGCCATCCATAAGGACCAGCAGCATTAGCACCATGCTGGGGTTAGTTTAATCAGTCCCAGGCATTCTTTTGAGCGCAATGCCATCTATTTCATCAAAGAAAATAACATATAGCTGCTGCTGGCGCGCCTTATCAAAGAGAAGCTGAAGCTTTTTTTGCGGCATTGGGGACCCCCTCGATGAGGCAGTCCATCCCTTGATGCACAAAGAACGCTGTATTGCATCTAATGCTACATTCGTTTGCAAGCGCTTTGGCTAGGAACGTCTTGCCAGTACCTTTAGGGCCAAAGAAGAGAACACTCTTGCTTTTCCAATTCCCGGATGCGATCGGAATATTGAGGCATCACTATTGTTTCAGTCAACATCTTCAACTCCTTTTTTAGGCCGCCGACATCCTTGAATAACTGACCAGATCCATCATTCTGAGATTGATCCAGCAGCCAATGGTTCTTCTCGACAAGGTTTCCTTTTTGTCTCGATGACATTTCCTTTGCTATAGCGAAAAACAGCACTGTGAGGCAGAAATGAAATATCTTTATCGGTGGCTTCTGAGGACAGTGAAACCTGCTCGATCACACCACTGGAAATTTGTTCTCGAATTACGTCATCATACTGACGCAACTTTACATCGCAAAGACGCTGCTTACGTTGAGACTTCAAAATCGATGCAGCAAGCTTATAGTTATGAGCCAACAAATGAGATACATCATGCTTCCACAAAGCTGGTACTATTAACCGACCCGAAGCCGGATCACGCACGATGTCTTTAAGCATGTTGTTAAGCAACAGCTGATTTTCCTGTCATTATTAACATAACATAGTGATGTCGGCTCTGAAGTGTAGGCCTGATGTGGCCTGTCGCCGATTCTTTTCCATTTCGTGCCTTGTTCATAGATCTAAACTCGTGTCATTTGACCGGATTTCCTTGTGGCACGCCACTGCGCACCGATGCCCAGTCTGACACGGTTCCGTTAATACTGACACGTTGTCGTCTACCTACTAGAAAATCTCTGATCCATTGGAGTACGTTTCCCTCAATCCCCAAGGACTTCACTGTACGCAACAGCCGCTCATGCGGAACACTGTCAAATGCTTTGGCAAAATCGAGGTACAATGCATCCACTGGCTCCCTTTCGTCCAGCCGGCGAGTCCAATCGTTCAACGTAGATAAGTTAGTGGTGCAGGATCTGCCGGCAATAAAACCATGTTGACAATCTGATATGAGATGGTGAGCAGTCAGGTGATCTATAATCCTATCCCTCACAACAGATTCCATCAGCTTACATACAACACTTGTCAGACTGACAGGGCGATAGTTGCTGCTTTTGTCACCTTTTTTGAACAATGGTGTTACTTGAGCTTCTTTCCAGTCGGACGGCAAAGTTCCTTCGTTCAAGGTTTTTTGAAAGAATGCTGTCAATGGGCCGGCCAGAACGGTTGCTAACTCTTTGAGCAATCTGGGATGGAAGCCGTTTGGTCCACATGACTTGTTGGGATTTTGAGCTACCAGGCGCTTGAGAACCTCTTCTTCGTGTATTTCAAAACATGTTAACTTCGAGCCGACTGGGCGCTCCTCAATATCTGGAATACTGTTCAAGTCCTCATCTGTGAACACGCTGCTGAAGAACTGATTAAGAACGTTAGCCTTGCCCTCATCAGAGGAAATCTTTCGTTGGTCTACTTTCAAATCAGATATACCGTTCTTTGACTTAAACTTCGAACTAGCGTACAAAAAGAAGGCTTTCGGATTCTTTTTGGCATTTTTAGCAATATTCTTTTTGAAGTTTTTCACTGCAGTGCGACAAACTTTTTTAGCTTGATTTCGAGCTCTGGCATACAGGTTATAATCAGACTCACTGCGAGTTCGTAAAGAACGCTTGTAGGCTTCTTTCTTGGTCTTTAGCTGAGTCTTAACTGCACTGGTCATCCACTGTGACTTTTTGACTCCTCCAAGCGTAATCTTGGGTACACAGGCATCAACTGCAGACATAACCGTGTCTTTGAGAAACGACCATGAATCAGCCACATTCATGTCCTTAATATAGTCCGAAATATTCGCCGCATTCTCCGTTTCACGGAGTGTATCATAGTCGCCTTTCGCACAGTTCAAACGTTCACGCTTCCGAAGCGTCTTTTCTGCACAACACTTAATATTGAAAAACAATGATTGCTGGTGGCTTTTGCCCAACGGAGCCTCGTGGCGAAGCTCATCTATCATTGATTCTTCACTAGTAAACACAAGATCTAGAATATTTGGGGTCTGTTTACCCCTAAAATGGGTTGGCTTGGTGATGTTCAGGATTAAAAATGAGTCTCGCACAGACTCCAAGAACAGGGATGCTGGGTGACCAGACAACACATACACCTCATCCCATGTAAATAATTTCACCATTACAAAGACACATCAGCGTAAACACATGCTCCACACAAGAACAACCTTACATCACACAGCTAGAGGGCTGGCTATGACTCAGCCGACTTAAGGGGAGCGTCTGGTTGGAAAATCGACTGTATTGTGTTTTCCAGTTTTTAGTCTCATCTTAAAGCTGACATTCTGAGCTATCCCTCTTGCGGGGATAGCTCAGATGAGTTGGGGGAGTTCTTTCACATTTAACATGGGAAATAATTCACGTAGTGCACTATAAATAGCTAGTCTTCAGACACACAGATCCAGTAACCTTGCTGCAGTCGTACTGGGTGGGTTTCGCTCCGTCGCTCGCACCATCCTTGACAGAACTTGAGCTCCAGTGACGTCAAGTCTCGCATCCTTGCCATATTAAATGTCGATTTCAAGGCGCCCGGGACTTAGTCGCGCTGTCCTGAACATTCACACTTAGTGTCACGGCAAACCTATCTCCTCCTAGAGTTTTGAAGCTACAGCAATGAGTTATATACCATTCGATTCGCAATTAAATATCTAGAGATTGGTCATTCACTTTTTTCAATTTCGTTATAGTTTTGAAAATATTTTGAAAAAAGGGGTTGGAAAAAAAGGGAAAATCGGAAAATTTTCGAAAATTTTGCAGAAAATGCTCCCCCATCCACAAAAATTCGAAAAAACCCATGACGAATCGATAGATATGGTCCTTACGTATCGAATGATATGCGTCTCGATATTGTAGCTTCAACATCCTAGGCGGAGGTTTTCTTCAGTACCTCTTTTTTGCCGTTTTCTAAGAATTTCACGTTTTCTTTCGTATTTTTCAAAAAATTTACACGTACAAAAAAGTCTTAGAATTCTGTTTTACACAGGTGTACCAAGTTTCGAAGTGATCCGTCCGTAAATAAAAAAGTTTTTTCACTACCCAGACGCTCCCCTTAACGCAGCCCCCAGTACATAACATAACATAGTGATGTCGGCTCTGAAGTGTAGGCCTGATGTGGCCTGTCGCCGATTCTTTTCCATTTCGTGCCTTGTTTATAGAATCTAAACTCGTGTCATTTGACCAGATCTTTTCATGACTGGCGATAGTTTGTGCAGATAACTTAACTTGCTGGGCCCCATAAGAGGTTCTAACCCACAGAGCTACACCTCTACTGCACTGCTCTTCATTTAAGTTATGAAAACAATCAAAACCTGGCAGCTGAAATTCAACAGGTACAATTTTCCCCCCGTGATTTTTAGGAAGTGTTTCTGTAATACAAATAATGTCTATACTATAATATACTGAACATGTACTCTGCTAACGAACCACACAAGTAGCATCAACACCAAACTACAGTCACACAAAACTACAACACCATTCCACTCACACACGAAACTAAGATTTCAGGCGACACTTATATCACTTCAATGTCTTTTGGGACACACATACGCAACAAATGCAGCTTAGGCTGGACACTTCAAGAGCCCCTACAGGGACACCATTCGGACAGAACAAAGAAATACCTCCACTAGTATATAAACAATACATACGCTTGGTCCTGAATTATTCCATTATTCCTGTCCAGACATGCATTCTGTAATCTCCATAACGATCTACAAACGATCCAAAACACGGCACTCAGAGTCGAACTTGGTGGCACAGACTACAGCACTACATCAATTCTGGTGAGAAACCCAAAGCCTCCTTTCAAACGATCACCTCGAAATGCGAGGTACCTAATTTATGGCACCAGCACTCCTCAATCACCCCCTGCCATCATTTATAGAACCTGTTCCCAAACTTAGGACATACGATCGACACTCAAGACAAGCAGTTCCACACAATACTCAACTCGATACCCAACCCAACCAGTTTAATCAAACGCCCTCACACGCCTATCCATCACAAGTGATGGATGATACACCATCACGAAGTGACGGATGATACGTCCCCATTGATGGGGCCATGAAGGAGCTTCCTCGGCCGCTGCATGGCCCTAACCACGAGGACTAAAAGGCCGTCCACGTGTACAGCGGTTTGTTAAGCCACCACTTCAACACGTGCTAAACCGCCAGCACCAAAGCCTAAGTGCCGCAAGCCTAGAGCCCGGGAATCACGTTGCTGTGTATTCTTTAAAGAATCAATATTTTTTTCCAACAATGGGTACAAGATCTACCCACCACCATCTAAACTGGCGTCATTCTAAATATAGTTCGCACGCACAACTTCATATTTCCCACATACGTGAACCCCTAATCTTTCCCTCAGTTTAGTCGCCATGAACATCTAGGCATTTTTTACACTGGTGAGCTCTATCAAAGAACACCTTTTCACTTTTTAACATTGTCTGTAGATGGTCGCCGATCATAGTCTGGTTAATCTGGTCTCTTCAATCTCATAGCAAGTTTCCCTCGTGCCAATAACGTCTCGGTCTCTTATATTATCAATGCGATCTAATTGAGAACTTAGTCTTATGACGCGACACAATGGAAGCACAGAGCCTCATTTGTTGCCTATCGAGCATGCATGTAACTGCGCCTCTTTCTTGGAATATTAATAAATTATAAAGTTGAACTGCTGCGCTATAAAAAGCCGTGGTAAATAATACATACAGCGCGCTCTCAATTTATTTCAGAGATTACACTGATCCACAAGTATAAGTAGATACTAAAGTATAAAGTAAAGGAATCGCTGGACCAAATGCAAAAAATATTCACGTCGCACGAACATCGGTAAAGAAAGTTTAAATTATGACGAAATACGCATTAACTGCGTGACGCCGAAACTCGGCTCCCCAGGAGCGACACAAGCTCCACGCAGATGCTCTGCCTCCTGCCTCGCTTGCTTGCTTCCCACAACAGCGCACACCAGCAATGGCTGAAGGGATCAATTCTCACAACTGAGTTTGTTCAGCGAAATAAAGCGAAAATCAAGATGAAGAGAATAAAACTTTCGGCAGAGTTTCAAGGTGTTACGTAAATTATGTTTCAAATTAATATAAGTGAATAGAAAAACATTCATAATTAATCTTCCGGGGAATTGAAGAGGCTTAAATATTATCTTAAAATTATAAAACTAACTCAGCATTTGACGAATGCTTGCAGACAACGAAGGTTTGTTTGTTCGTGCAGCGCCATAAGATGAATGTAATACATAATAGTGCCTCAATACACTCAAGGCTCAAAAACGTTACATATCAAAGAACGTCGTCCACAGGGACGGTTGCTTGTCTTAGAAATTTAATGGTTCACTAGCAATGTGCTATGTTGCAACCAGCCGAGCAATGTTCAATGTTTACATGAGACGAGTTATAAAAGGTCGACTCGGGCAGGAATAGCACACGATAATCAAACGACCAGGCTGTCAGCTGAGAACCACAAAAAAATGAGGGAAAACGGCTATTTCAAAATCGCTATGCTGATGATAGGAAATAAAGATGAAGGAATTTCACGAGCTCCAATGAACATCGTGTGTTTTTGCAAATATCTCTTGACGCGACATCAGAATATCCTCAAGGTGAAAAATATTTTTCATAACAACAGTAGTGAGCTTCTATTGTAGCAGTTGATGATTTGACGCGAACAGATACGGTGAAGTGACACGGGGGAATCGCAGAGGAAAAAGAAAATTGAGAGAAAAAAAAATTAAATTTAGAATCATGTTGTCAACAGAAACTCTTTGAACAAGCGAGTGTACAACAATCCGATTTATAGAGAACGATCGTCCTTGAAATCAGCCTGAAGTTCATTTATTCTGAAGCCACTTCATCAAAAAAGAAGCTTAACTACAATGCTTGATTGCTGTAGTATTGATTCTCCGTCCGCTCAAACGAGGCAAGGCGGCGCCTATTCGAGAGCGTTGTCCCGGTCAGCGCCAGTGATGGTGTCCGCCTCGTCAAGAGCTGAGAAGTTCAGGAAGTGAGCGGGCCGATGGATCTCATGATAGAACTCCTTGGGACTTGAAAGCTGTAGGTCATATTTCATGTTTGGGTCATGGCGGACGCCCATGAAGTTGTAGTTCCAAGATCCCTGCAAGGGATTCATGAAGAGTCCCAAGAAACGGTCTGACAAAAGCATTTGTACTTTCTCGTAGTGAGACGGCAGGTATCCCTTGGGGTTGTTGCCCATGTCCTTGTTGTTGCGCCCCCACTCAAAGCCTGAAGGAGTGAGTTTGTAGGCCTGCAGAGAGCAGGATCCAGGCGTGAAGGAGCAGGTGATGACGATGGTGCGGTCAGTGGTCCAGGCACTGTTATCCGCCATGATAGTAGCGTGTGTGGTGATGTCGTGAGGTGACAACTGCGGCAGCTCGTTAGGCTGAGTATGGATCCAACCCAGAGGTTCCAGTTCTGATGTAAACTCGTGTTGCGGGAGTTTATGAGGCAGGTGGACCATCTGATGCGTGCCCCACTGAGGCGGCATAACTATGCAGCGGATTTCCTTGACTTGCGGGTTGTCTGCAGGACTCACTCCATACAGATACCCGGCAATCTGCGTGCGCAAGTCAGAGATGATGATGAACTTCTTGAGGATATTCTTGGGCAAGATGTAGGTGTACCCAGTCTCTTTGATGTCATCCGAAGAGACGTAGATGTAGTTGGTTCTCAAATGCAAGTTCGTAGCAGAAATGGCACGGACGCGCCACTCGGTCTTGCTGCTGAAAGTAGCGCTCTCGTAATTGCTTGTGGTGGAAGCTATAATTTCGTCACCGTGTTTGTTGGTGGTGCGCGTCGTAGTGGCCGTCATCTGACTTTGCTCCTTTGTCTGCTTCTCGATTTCGGCGATCTGTTGCCTCTGTTGTGATGGTGCACTGATCTCCATACCAAGGATGATGTCACGGATCTCAGACTGGGTGAGGGAAGCGACGTTGACGTTGTTCTTCTTGCCGTAATCCACGAGGATGAGGTCTTTGAGCTGCAGCTCAACATTCACCCATTCTTCATCCGAGAGCGAAGGCCAGATGTGGTGCAGTTCGGTGACGGTCGTCTTGTCGGGCTTGAGCAGAACTTTTGTGCGATCGTTGTTGACATGCAAGGCGCGCAGGATGAGGATGAGGCGAGAGAACGCCGTGTACGACGAGATATTCTTGAGCCAGTCGTCGTAAAGATTGAACAGCACCATCTGGGGTTCTGTCGCCTTCAAGATAAGATCACCGAATTTTTCAACTTTTAGGCAAGCTTGGAAGGGCAACTGGAGTTCCGATCCCTTGATGACGATGTTGGGGAAGTCAAGCAAATGGACCTCAAGGGGATCCAACATTCCCTTCCTGGTGACGATGATCTGTTTAGGCTGCTCTTCGACGGGCAGTGAACGAATGAGAGCCGCAACTTCTTCTGCAGTTTTCCACTTGGCCAGCTGACCGAGACGCTTCTGGCCTGCCCACACAGAGGTGTGGATGACCTTCAAAAAGAGCTGTCCAGTTCGAGGATTGAAGATGAAGATGGCTCCATTGATGGGTTTTGTTGTGAGGTTACCTTCAAAGGTTTTGTGGATGGTGACTCGGTAGACATTAGTGTCGTCTACAAACCAGATAATTTGGTTGGAGAAAAGCTCACCGTAGTTCTGAGACGAGAGATAAGGCTCGGTTGGCTCAGAGGAATACAACTGCAAGCCTTTGCGGATACGCTCTCGAAGTACGTAGAGAGCAGGATTGGCCTTCATGATCTTGGCCATTGCTTGTTGGATGAGGGGCTTGGCTCCCGGGAACCAGTTTCCATAGGCACTGTGCAGATTATATGCCAAGTCAATAGCGATGAGCACGCCAGTAGGCGACGGGTAGAGCGACATGTTGTCTGTGGTGTAGTCGAGGAACTTGGCGCGGGCGTAGCGCTCCACATCATGCGAGTCGTAGTCGCCCCAGCGGAGTTGAACATCAATCCAGTATTTGAGCGTTGTAGACCCATCCATGGAGTCCTTGGAGTCAGCTAGCAGGGAAGGCTTGCTGTAATTCCACTTGTATGCGGCAAACAGCAAGATGTCAGCGCACGATGAGTTCATCTTGTACGACTTACGAGGATGGATCGTCTCCTTTTGCACAGTTTCGATTTCGAGGGCGTCGAGCTCCTGATCGAAGACTTGACAGAGATCCATGACGACGCTCTCGTGAACTTTCTGCCACAAGTGAGCACGGAAGATCTGAATGAGTGAAATTTTCAACGTTGGAATTTTTCCGTGCATGAAAATCCCAGTGAGATCGAGCTGTACCTGGAAACCGACGTAGACATTGGCTCGGTTGATTGTGGGCGACCACCAGAGGGTGAAACGTCGGTTAGGGATTTGGTTCAAACCAGACCGCTGAGCATTGGTGAGTTTCTTGTACTTCATGCTCTCCTCGAAGCCAGATGCCTTCTCCCAGAAAAGACCCTCCCACGTGGGGAAGTAGGTTCCCTTGAAGAGAGTGTGCTCGAGGATGCCTTCGACGCCACCCAACGCCTGGATCATATCTGTCCGATAGTTGTTGAGGTTCCACAATTTTCCGTCGTGGCGCTGGTGAGTCCACCAAAAGGGATTCTGTTTCAGCACTTGGTACTGTTTGAACTCAGTCCTGATCCTCCAGCCTTTGTCGTACGTGAGCGTGTGACGATCTTTCTGGAAGAGTGTGTTGATGCGCGGAATACCGCGGTCCCACGAGTCTTCCAGATCTTCGAGGGTGAGACGTCTGTTTTGTGCGGTGGCTTCTTGCCTCTTGAGGGCATACTCTGCCCACACGCGCTGGCTGTCGAGGAACTCGGTCTCCCATGGCTGGATGTAGCGGTACAAGTTAGGGATGAGCTGATCTTCATCGTGACTCATGCCTGACCTGAAGTGGGTGATGCCAGCGTCCGTCTGTTTGCTCCAGCGCAGATCTGACTGAGGTATGAGCACGTGGCCCATTGACAACATGCCAAGACCGCCTAATTCTTTTGGTGTATAGAACACAACGGGCGGGAAACGCGAAGGCATCTTAGAGTTGAGGCCGATTTTAATACGGGTCTGAATTTTATTCTCACATTTGACGAGCAAATCCAGTAGCTCTGGAGTGTTGACAACTGATTCGCGATAGTATGTCATGAGTCCAATGAGGGCCGTGTTCCACTTGTTGACGATCTTGGTGAACGTCGTGGAGCCTGAAGCCATGAGGATCTGACGGACGCGGTTGTGGAAGCGCTGCATGGACTCGTCATCAACGCGCAAGAAGCACTGAGCCGTTCTCTCTTTGGTAACTTCATTCTGCAGATTCCACACTCCATCTCTGTGATTGAACTCTTCGTTGATGGTCCTCAATTTAGGCAAGATACGGCATTCAAAGCCCGCCATATTGAAGAGCAAATTAGGATTGTCTTTGGAATAGACAGAAACAAAGGAATTTTCCCAGTTGATTGTGGTGACCGAGCGTGGAAGTCTGTTCTTGATGTCCCAGAAGACTGCACGTCCCAAGTTCACGTCATGCTTCATGAGCCGCATCCGCGAGTCTCTCGGCCAGCACTTCTTGTTGTTGTAGCCGACGATGTTTTCGTTATTTGGGTCAGGATGCTCTGTCAGGTAGCGCTGGATGAGATCCTTAGCTTCCTCAGCCGTGAAGCGGAAGAAGATGTGAATCTTGTCGATGTAGCGTGAGAAGAGCCTGATTGGATGCTGAGTCTCGGTGGCGACATCTTGGTAGTTGAGGAAATCGTTAGGCATTTGTGGGGGGCCAGCCATGTCAGCGGCGCGTCTCAAGCCCATCACAAGGAGATCGTTCACGAGTCCATAATACTGCACGATGAACGAGGCAAACTGCAAACCACGGATGATTCCGTAACGATTTGTGTGGTTCATGTCCTTGTAGTTGATGTCCACGTTGTTCTTGGCAGTCATGTAATCGGCGATGTTGTGGTCAACAATAAGTCGCAGAAGTCTGTTGAGCAGAGTCAAATCGATCTTTTCGTAGAGTTTTTCAAACCTCGATTCGAGCATGACATTACATTCGCCTTCAGCAGTGTCCCACACATCCGTGAGGTTGTTGATTCCCTGGCACCACTGATACACCAACAGCGGAGGCGGTTCGTTGTCACCAGGTTTGACCCACGGCGGGAAGAGCCGACGCTTGTCAGCTTCATACCAGAGGTACTGATCCAGGTAAGCATCAGTAATTTTCTCGAGCGGCTCTACGTCGTAGACTGGGATCAAGTGACTGTACAAGTCCATGAACTCAATCCCCACCTCTTTGAAGGCTCGCTGCGTGAGTAAATGACGCTTGATGCGCGAAAGAGCTTCGTGAGGGTTGTCGTAGGCCTGTTCAATGAGACCGAGCTCTTCTCGCTGCGACTGATTGAGTCGCGACTTGACACTGTAAGCCTCCCGAAGGCGCTCGAGAGCAAGCACGAGGAGTTTGGTATCGTGTTTGTAGCTCAGAGGAGGGAAGGGTATAGGAGCAAATCGTCGCGACTCCAGCCAATGAACTGTGGTAGTGTAGATAGCAACAGCTTCCTCAGGACTGATGTACGGTCCATCTTTCTGGTAGTTGTGCTGACGCTCCTGCTCAGCTTTGAGGTAGAGGCGCGTGAGGCGACCCATGTTTTTCTTACACACAGTCTTGTCAACGGTAGCACCTCGCCTGATCCTCTCGCGGTTATAGTGAGCGGTGTTGGTCCACCAGTCGGCCTTCATCTTGACGTAGCGCAGGATCATGTTCTCGATGGGTGTTGGAAGGCCAGGGACTTTCCATGGGATATTGGCTTTCCAGCAGCGCCAGGCTTCACTGAGATGCTGCAGGATGGTCCGTGCCTTATTCTGTTTGATACCTTCAGGCATCATGTCGAGGATGTCGTGCATCACCGAGGCTCGCAACTCGAGATCAAAGTGTGATTCGACTCTCTGCTTAGTGACTGTTTTAGCCACGCCTTTGCTGTGTCGTCCCTCGAACTGCCTCGAGAGCAGATTGCCCAGCCAACGTTCCAGAAGAGGAGTGATGCCTCGCTGGAAAAAGATCCAGACTCGCCATCCAGGTGCCCAGAAACCACAACCTGGACCTTTGCCGACTTGACCAGTGTTGAAGCGGTAGTAGATAACGTGCTTCAGGTCTTTGGCCATCCTGATCTGCTTCATGAGCTTGTATTTGTACCTGTACATACCCGTGAGCTGGCCCACGTGGGCAAAGATGTACTGCAGACCGTCCGCCAGTTGGAAGGCATCGACGTTGTTGAGCCTGTACTGCACATGCGCGTCCACCACGAGTTTCGTGAGACGAAGAATTTCTCGGCACAAATGGAACGCATTACCGAAACGTGACTTTTTACGCTCTTTCGTGGTGAGAGTTTTCACGGGTTTCAGGTTGAAGTTGTAGTCGAGATGGAGGTAGTTTAGATTCTTGCGATGGATGAGCAGGTTAAGCATGTTATAGCCTTGCCTGCACACTTGCAGACCAGCCTCAACCCAATCCAGAGTGGTCGTCTGGAAGAATTTGGTAGCCTTGAACGACCGGAAAATGTAGCGTTTCTTCTGAGCCTTGGGCGGTCTGTGCTTGAGAGCGTTCAGCACATTGTATTTGAGCAGCTTCTGGTACGACACTCGCACCTGCAATGAAAAAGAGCGCCTCATTAGCATGAATGTACATCAAACTTTTATGCAACTGTCATCACAGTTATTCATTTTCATTATGGATGCCCAGGATAACGTCAATGAATAGCATTTAATTAATAATACTGTTCAGAATAATTCTACGTTTTCTGCTACTGGACATTGTTTATCTCATGGTTTATTTGACACACTAAGATGAAAACTGCGTTGTTGAGTAGATTTCTTCTCCAATAGGACCAGCGTACGGTGCCTAATCGCCTAATGTAGCGCTGTCTTTCAGTGTAAGAAATACACCATGAAAATGTAGTCTGCCACGCGCGAGTTCGTCCTCCAAGTAAACCTTGACAATGATTTCCCATGAAGAAAAAACGAACTTTGACAATAATTACCACCAATAAAACGAACCTTGCCAATGTTTGTCAAGACTACAAGATAATGCTCAACACCTTGACAGGTTGGCCGGGCGGGCAAGACTTGTCAAGACTACACAGTAATGCTCAACACCTTGACAGGCTGGCCGGGCGGGCAGTGCTCCCGGTACCAGGTCTTGACGAGGGGCACGTCGATGGCTCGCCTGCAGGCGGCGCTGCGCAGGTTGAAGGGCCGCGGCGCCCACAGCAGCGCCATGCCGTTAGCCGTCGCGTCCGTGTACAGCTGCCAGTCCGCCAGCAGCGGCGCCACCTCCTCCGCCAGCTCAAACTCCTGCACATAACCGGGCAATTCATCAACACAAATAAAGGATTCTGTCTAACTACTGACAGTAACTCTCATAGCCAGATTTTTATATACGAATGAACACAACCGGGCAATTCAACAACACAAATAAAGGATTCTGTCTAACTACTGACAGCAACTCGCATTCCACGTTTTTATATACGAATAGCATTGGCTACCAATAATGTAGTAAACAAAGGTAGCAAAACTGTCGTTATAGTGTGGCGCAAGTTCTAAGATTGAACTAATTCAAGTACTTGCTGTTAACTTCCAACATGTCTCAACACGTCGGCTGACGATAGCTTAATTATTGCCTATTATAATTATTTACAAGAAATTCAACAGTCCAAAGGATATTAATTGCAGTCAGCCAACATAACGCTTATCAAGCGTAACAGGAACTGTGAGATTTATGAGGATTGGAGCAGCAGGCCTCGCATTAAGGTTCCATATCTCGAACGTTGGAAAGCTTGTCGTCAAATTAAAAGATAAAATTGGTCCCATCTAAAAAAAAGCCATTACACAAGGGGGGTGTTGAGAACTACCAGGCTTAGGACAGGCTTGGCGACATACTACGGAGTTCTCCACAAGTTAAGCTCAACTTTAGTCCACTCGTAAATTAGAAGATATTCTTAAATTTTTCATGCTCTTCCACCTATTAATTTTTAATCTATGGACAGTAACGAAGAATATGTTAACTTTGCATTGAAAAAGTTATGATGAAGAGAATTTCAAGAAACTTTGAATATTAATTTTCACAAAATGTGCGACTTCTACACTTTTTTCGAGATGTCAACGGGTTATAATTTTTATTCTGCACTAAAATGTTTACTTAGCATTTATTGATTAACCTCCTTGTTGTAGATATCACTTGCCAAAAACTACTAGTTGTGAACGAGCATGCTCATTTGTGGAGTAAAAATTCCGTATAGTAACAGGCGTTGTGGCAAGAACGAGGGGAAGCAAAAGTCGCATATTACTGAGCTGTCAAACTCGAAGGCCCATGCAGTTTGGACTCTAAACGAAGAGCAAAGAAATCATGCGGCGTTCTTTTCTAGCCAACCGCTGGCCATTCCTCGGTCATCTAAAGCCGCCCGTAGCCCCAAATTTCGTGCTGGCTCAGATGTCATGCAACTAGGACTACCAACTCGAGCGTAGCGACATGCCGACCTGAGGTCAGAACCAGGGTTTTACATCGTGGTCGCGAATATCTCGCTCTCAGACTTTGCCCCACTCTGACTACAAGCCTTAATGCAAGTCACGGTGGATGCAGCAACAGCCAAAATAAGTGTCTAGTAATATACTGCAATAGTGAGCTAACACGAGTGAGCTTACTACAAAGAAGGATATGTTCTTTAATAGCCTGACTTGCCGGCCTAGCTTAAAGTGCTCGCACAATAGCAAACCTCTGATCTCGCATTTAGATGACTAGTTAGCATTCGTGAATGACTACGGAATGGACTTCATTAACATACAATAGTTCTACATCTAAATCAGCGTCAAAAGATTATATGCAACACCTTTTTACTCATCACGAAACTGATAAACATACCTAAAGAATTACAGTATTACAATATCAGCTAGCACGAAGTCAGTAACTTTGTGAAGTAAGCCACTGAACAAGACCAAGGAGCTAACCTTAATTATGAAAATTATAAATAAAATGGCGCTAGTAATGCAAAAGAGATGAGACCTCGTCATCATCAGGCAGCAGATGCTCAGCCTTGACTGTGTTGCGATGAGAGATGGGGTTGATGAGAGGGTCAAAGTAGTAAGCGGGCAGGTCAGGGTCCTCGGTCTTGATGTAGAGCGCCGTGGGTGTGTGGTACCAGGCTAGATGCACGTACTGAGGCATGTTGTTGTACAGATATGGGAACGCAATGCGGTACTCTGTGCGTATTTGGTGCCGCACGATGATCTTGTTGATGTCGTTGAACTCATTCCAGTCTTCATCAGCTGGGTTCATGTCCTTGATCAGAGGCTCGAACTTGGGACCTCCTGGTAGAGCCATGTTCAGCGCCTGCGGAATTTAGTATCAGATATAATTGGTATTTCGGCAAAGAATTAGATATGTGAGAAATACTTGCATGGGCCTAAAGTTCTAAGTTTTAACACACAAGCTCGCTACTAATAATTACAACAGTAGCCAGCTTCTCACAAGCCGAGAGAGATAATGTGAGTGCACAGCTGGAACATTCTTGGCCATCAGCTTCTTCAAACTCCGGCTACAAGCGTTCTTAAATTCTGGCCACCAGCTTTCCCACAAAATGGCTCCTTACGGCCCCAAAATGGGGCAAATCACTTCCCTGAAACTGTATTAAGTTCATCCATGACTTCACTTGGACCGGCAACGATTTATGCCAGAACAAGGATGACAGTCTAGTGAATGTTTGTTTTACTTCACACTAACAGATAACTGAAAGATATTGATTGGTCGGACGATTCAAATAATGTAATGAAACCTCAAACACAATTATGGCAACAAGGCTCAATATTTCTACTTCATTTTTAATTAAAATAAAGAAGGCCAATTTTAGTCGAAGAGCATTTTTCTGTGCCTAAATTTTACCACTTCAAAAAACATTTTTGTCTTTAGAGATGCTAATCGTTCACGAGAAAGATTAGATGAGCAGAAACACTGTACTATATATCTTACCTTAGCAGTGAAGAATGACTTGAGATCAAAGAGGTAGAAGTAATTGTTGTCAGCAACATCTGTGAGCAGCTGGCTGGCAAGGCGGTAGAGTGTAGCCATCTGCGGCAGTGACAGCCGCCAGCGCCGGTAGGTGCTGCCGTTCACGTGGGGCGTGTCCAGCAGGGGCTTGTGGTCGTAGAACCAGTCGTGTACCTGGCCACAAGACAATCATTCATCTCTTTGAATGAATTATTTACATAGAACCAGTTGTGTACCTGAGCCTACACTTTCAAAAAAATTTAAGAGATCGTAAGCTCATCTGCCAATCATTGACGGCCTTTTAAGCAAAATCCACCAATCATAGACAAGAAAATAGTGTGTAAGTACTAAAGTTCACTTAGCGAGTTTTGAAAGTATTGAAAGTATGGATTCTGGTCAAAAAACAATCAATTCATCTCTTGGCACAAATTAGTTAAGGGGAGCGTCTTGGTCCGAAAAAAAACTTTTTTATTTACGGACGAATCACTTCGAAATTTCATACAAGTATGTAAAACGCAATTCTAAGACTTTTTTGTTCATGTGAATTTTTCGAAAAAAAATGAAAGAAAACTAGAAATTCATAGAAAACGGACAAAAAAGGGGGTACTGTAGAAATATCAGCGGGCCTAGGATTTTCAAGCTACAACATCGAAACACGTATCATTCAATGCGTAAAGACCATATCTACAAATTGATGTAGGCGTTTTTTGAAATTTCCAATTTTGTGGGTGTGGGAGCATTTTTTGTAAATTTTTCGGAAATTTTTCGATTTTACCCCATTCCACCCCCTCTTTTTGCAAAATAAAATACAAACTATAACGAAATTAGAAAAACGCCTACAACAATTTGTAGATCTTTTCTTTGCGAATCGAATGGTATATGTTTCATCGCTGTAGCTTCGAAACTGTAGGAGGAAATAGGTTTCCAGTGACAATAAGTGTGAATGTTCAGTAGAGCCCGACAAAGTCCCGGGCGCCTCGAAATCGGCATTCAACACTGCAAGGAATGAGACTAGACGATACTGGAGCTCTATTTCTGTCAAGGATGGTACGAGCGACGGCGCAATAATCACCCCGTACGACTGCAGCAAGGTTACTGGAGCTGAGTGTCTGTAGACAAGTGATTTATAGTGCACTGCGGGAATTATTCCCCATCTTTAATGTGAAAGAACTTCCCCACCCCCCTCCCTTTCGGGATCTGTCATGAACGCATAAATCAACGTACAGAGATGGTTTTGGTACCGTTGGATAGGTCAGAATGTCAGCTTTAAGATGAGAATATAAACAGGAAAAGCCTAAATTGTCGATTTTGGACCAAGACGCTCCCCTTAACATGTCTCACAACTGGAATGTGACCACGTCTAAGCTAGCTCCTTTCTTAACCTAGTGTGCGCTATGATGGGTGAGTTATTGGGAACGCGGGAGAATTTCACAATAAAAGTGATGAGAAAGAATGAACATGAGCACCTAGCAACATAACTCGGTTTTATCCAGCGAGTTAAACAATTGAATGAATTCAAAACGACGTTGAATTCATTCGACGTTGAATTCAAAATTCGAAAACGAATTCTGAAAACGACGTTGAATTCTTATTCTTGTGTTCCATTATATTAAAATGTAGGTGCACTGTGAGAAATCATTTCAGGATGAAATAAAGAACTGCTACATACTACCGCCCTCATATTACTGAGCTAAAGCAGTACTACTGCAGTATAACTCTATACCTACGCAACTCCTAACTGACTTAGATATAGGTAATGTATTGTAAAATGTATTGGTAAGTAGAGGTACAGAGCTGCATCGCAGCACAAGTCAACACAACTTAGATATAATGTATTGGTAAGTAGAGGTATAGAGCTGCATCGCAGCATAAGTCAACACGACTTAGATATAATGTATTGGTAAGTAGAGGTACAGAGCTGCATCGCAGCATAAGTCAACACGACTTAGATATAATGTATTGGTAAGTAGAGGTACAGAGCTGCATCGCAGCACAAGTCAACACAACTTAGATATAATGTATTGGTAAGTAGAGGTACAGAGCTGCATCGCAGCACAAGTCAACACGACTTAGATATAATGTATTGGTAAGTAGAGGTACAGAGCTGCATCGCAGCATAAGTCAACACGACTTAGATATAATGAATGGTTAAATTGAGGTATAATGCTGCGTCGCAGCATTAGTCGCCATGTCCAGCAACATCTTAGAACACAACAAGAAATCTTCCTCAAGTATCAATTCGTTTTCTGAGTGTACCCGTAATTGTTATTTGACCAGAGAAGACTAAACAAATGCCAGGAAACATAGAAAAAAATCATATCATAGAACAAAAGCCGACCTACCAGAAGGAAATGTGTGGCAGACTGTGGCAGATTGAAATTTTTTGTTGTTGATTGTTTTGTTGTTATGAATAGGTTATGTTGATTTTCATGATATATTCAACCACGAGTTTCATACATAGTGTGGGGCCAGAACTAAGAATGAAACCCTGGATTGCCTTTACTGCAAAATTGGACCTGACGGAATCAGCTGCGATGAAATAACGACCAAACAATTATTGCGTAAATTGGCATGTACGGCAAAACCATTACTGAATGCAATGAGAGAATACCGCAATTTGGAAATAAATCCTCTTCAATGTTGAAAAATCTATAGTAAATAACTGAACATTTGCTCAACCAGGAAAGAGCGTTGTAAGCCAGGGCTCACTCTACAATAGAGTATCTTGATGGGATACAGATAAGCCCTGCAGGCATACATGGTAACGCAGAATTTTCACAAGCGAAATTAAGACAAATGCCAAAGGAAATGCTTCAAATTGCTCACCGCCGCATCTTCGTCAGGGTCAAGCTCGATCTGAATGGCCTCAAGAGGCTCGACGTCGAGGACGTTGTCAGCGAAGTCCAGGGGCGGCTCCTCGTCATCAAAGGGCGGGAAGCGCATGCGCTTGAAGTGACGACGGTCGCGCTTCTCCCTGCGCATCATCATCCACATGGTGGACCACTGCGCGATGTACACGGGCTCTATCACCCACGGGATCTCGTTCACGAAGGTAATGGCGCCCGTGATGTGGTACAGGCACTGCAACAAATGATGGCATCAGACAAGCACTTTACAATAGATCAAGGGAAGAGAATTATCAAGGCACGGCAGTTTAGCTGGCATCTCGTCATGAATCGTTCATCAGAATGCGCCCATCCATATGCGTATATTTTATAATACTGGAATTAAAATTAAATCGAAAAAGTTTAAGTAATTTTTCTGTCACTCAGTCCAAGTGGACAAATAATATAAATTTCATTAATTTTGATATCAAAAGGTACCTATCAAATTCCGAGAAAATTTCGGTATTGTTCGGTTTAGAAACGCCAATAGCATTGATGAGAGTTAAAGTAATACACGAACAATTTTTAAAATCTGCAGTTGTCAATAATGGACTTTAGTCCACATTATAATTTCAATTCATTCATCCAGCAGCAACAAAATTATTCCTATTAGAAAAAAATTGAATTTAACATTTGTAATGTTTGTATAATTTTATAATTTTTAATCAAATATCAAGAATCTCTTCATAATCAAGTAAGAATGCAATAGGTGGATCATATTTTGTACGAGCTGACGTATGCTGGTAAATATTTTGTATTTGCAATAGAAATATCTCATCCTGCCTTGCCCCTGGTGCTCGGCTGAGATGGACAGTCAGGCAAGCAGAGATGCTGGCAACAATGAACCTGATCAACTCTACCACTATGAATGGAGTTATTAAAATTACATTATAACCGTTACGTTATTATGCATATATCATGTGGACAGTTCATGATAAATGCATGTTCTTAAGCAGTTAATTAGAAGCTGTCATGACGGAGATTAAAGAGTTCAAGGGAATATCTAAGCACCTGCACGTCTCTGATCTGCTCCCAGGGTACTTAACATAAATAATAAAGCACCTGCACGTCTCTGATCTGCTCCCACGACACAGACATGTTCTCGTGAAGGTAATCAGAAGCTGTCATGACAGAGATCACAGAGTTTAAGGGAATATGTAAGCACCTGCACATCTCTGATCTGCTCCCAGGGCATGGGCATGTTCTCGATGAGCTTGAGCACGGCGTGTGGCATGAACTTGAGGGCGCCGAGGTAGACGCGCTTGTCATGCCTGTACTTGCGAGAGCTCATGTCTCCGTGGTCTCTGATGATCTTACGGATGTGTTCAGGCGGCATCTCTTCCTTCTGCACGTCAACGAAGCCAAACTTGCGCTTCTCTGCATACTTCTTGTTGTGTAGCTGCTGCCATCTGTGGGCGCAAGTGTCCGGGTCAGACGTACATTTAATGTCTGTTACTTTAGAAGACAACATTAATATCAGTTACTTTATTATCAGTTATTTTATCAGTTTAATATCAGTTACTTTAACAGTTTGCTATCAGTTACTTTAGGAGACAACGTTTAGGGACACAACGATAAGCTACAGCTACCAATTATATGGGAAATTCCTGAAAGAGCAAAACTGGAATAATACAATTCAACTTAAATAGTTCCCACATACATATACAAATAAATCCTCAAAGAACGTCAAAAGAATGCTAGAACACGAGCCAAGAGTCTACCATGAAGCATCAGAAGCTATTCTGTTATCAACAGCATTAATGAAGGAGGCAGCTCGAACATACTATTCACTTGAAATATTACTTACTAAATATAACGAAATTATTGAAATATTGCAAAATATTCAACGTTTCTTATAAAATGTATGTGAATTGGTGAAAATAAATTCCTAAAGACACTTTGATACTAACAAAATGAAGCAAACGCTCCTATTCTTCGAAACGCTACCAAGACACAAAATCTTATAAATCAAAACGCTTGTAATACTCCTCTATTTTAAGCCCTACCAACACTCCAGCACTTCCACTGCACTACCAACACTCCAGCACTTCCACTGCACTACCAACACTCCNAGTAAGAGTGAGTACACAGCTCGTGACTTTAATGTACTCAAGTGAAGTAAGAGTGAGTACACAGCTCGTGACTTTAATGTACTCAAGTGAAGTAAGAGTGAGTACACAGCTCGTGACTTTAATGTACTCAAGTGAAGTAAGAGTGAGTACACAGCTCGTGACTTTAATGTACTCAAGTGAAGTAAGAGTGAGTACACAGCTCGTGACTTTAATGTACTCAAGTGAAGTAAGAGTGAGTACACAGCTCGTGACTTTAATGTACTCAAGTGAAGTAAGAGTGAGTACACAGCTCGTGACTTTAATGTACTCAAGTGAAGTAAGAGTGAGTACACAGCTCGTGACTTTAATGTACTCAAGTGAAGTAAGAGTGAGGACACAGCTTAAGTACAACATTGCATACACAGCTGAACACCAATAAAATGTATCAATTAAAGTGCACTACTAATCTTTTATACCATCCATGGAACTTATCAATATGATCTCAAAGTAATTTATTCTCCTATTGCAATTCATTCGTAAATACCAAAGCAGTAAAGCAATGTGTACATAAACTTCTATGATAGCTTTATACAGAACCCCTCTTTTTTGGCCATTTTCTAAGAATTTCACATTTTCTTTCATTTTTCTAAGAAGCAGGCATGACAATACCTGCTGCTGGGCGGCAGCGAGATGGACGGCCGGGTGCTGGTGCTGGGCAGCCACCTGCTGCTGAGCCATGAAGGCCCACGGTGACCCTGGGATGAGGTACGGGGGCAAAGCCATTCTGCTTCTGCCTTGCCACTTCTTAGAAAGACCAAGTCCTAATCAAACCATCAATCTGTTGGAGAAAAAAATTTATTTCATCTATGAGCAAGGCAATGGTGAATTTAATACTCAGGTACAATCTGGCAAATCTAGATTTAGGTTAAGTCAAATTGAAACTTTGATTAAGTTATCGCTTTTATAAATCTAATAATGAATACCCATCTTCATGAACATTTTCACTGTTTAGTTGCACCAAATTTTTATGGATTGAGTCAGTTGCATTATTCAATTAAAACAATAGATAAATTCTTCCCAAGTATAATTTACAACTGAATCCTGTAAAAAATATAAAGTTACTTTTTAGAGGGCTGGTGCCCTCTTTGGCTCCCCAGTGAATACCAGTTTATATGTTTGCCCCCCCCTCCCCCCAACAGACACGTCTAAAAACAAACACCACTTTCTTGATATTAGTATGCTGCAATTTTAAGAGGGAAAGGTTAAACACAAATGTGTATTTCACAAATAGAACCTGTTTAGATAACCAATATATTTTTTTTACAGTTTTAACTGTTTCAAGACTAGGAATTCAAGATGGCTTGGACAAATTTACGGCCAACTTGTCTCACAGCTAATCTGCAAGTTCAGTGACCAAGGAATATCTCCCAAACTAATGAACACAGCTTGATAAACTTGGAACATGTATTTATTTACACCTAACGGTGATGTTTCGCTAGTTTTGCTCTTAGATTTCACCTTCTTTTGGTAGTTATATGGCAATACGGGCCAAAATTTGCAGTGATCAAAGAATTTCTTCCAAACTACAGATTTCTTCCAAACTACAGATTCAGATAAACTTCCAAATATATGTACCAGTATCTCATCTCAGGATTGGTGCATGAATTATTTACGCAATAACCTTGATAACAAAATGTGGGAAAATGCGTAGCTACACTGGCAACTAATGAGTTACCATAATGAAGCAATAATGGGCTGTACAAAATTGACTGGGCCAGGCCCCACATATTATTGCTAAAATCGCTGACACCGAGTAAACAAACAATGACGAATGTATTTTGCGCTCGGTTAGTGACAGCAGGCAAATCTAAGACTGCTGTGAATGCTGTGTAATGTTGCTGTGAATGCAACATTAACGTGGACCGCCACTCTAAATAATTAAACTTACGTATCATATGAGCTGGTAAAGACGTTTATGAATACTGCATCTTTGTTAATAATAACATGAGAAATAAATGAGTAGTATTGACTACGTACATTTGATACCGAAAACAAAATAAATAAGAAATTATTCAAGTTATTGGGGAGAGGTGTGGATCACGAACACAACAAGAAATTTAACTGCACTGAGAAGATAATGCTCAGTGAGTGTTTATTTATGTATTACAATGTTCATGTATTGGATTCGGCGTATGACCGTATACGGTAAGTCATGTACAAGGGAACCAATTTACACAGGCTAAACATCATCATTAGGTCCCAAATAATACATATGTGAAGTTTCTTTAAGCTACATTCATTAGTTTTGGAGATTTTTGATGGTCACTGTATACGTGTATGATTTTGGAGACCAGCTGCAAGTCTGTCTGATACATCAAAGATTTAACATTTTTACTGTGCTTCCCTTGAATTGTTTGACTTCTCGACCTATGCTGACCGTTGTCACCGATGGAAAGAAGACAGGAGTAAGATGATAACATTTTCCTATTATAAGAGGTTCATTCATCTTATCTTTTAAATCTTTTGTAATCGGGAAATCATTCGTTTCAAAATAATACACTAGAGCCGCTTAACAACTGGTGTTTCACAGTTATCGATTTAAACATGCTATACAGGCCTATTGGTTCCTATTACAACAAATTTCAAGGCACATTATGAAATCTGGAATATCAAATATCTTATTTCGAAATCACTGAATCATTATCCGTTGTACAGCTATGTTGAGATAACCTTTACTCAAATAATACAGCGTGGTATCGATAACCACGTGGGGTACTCCCAACGCGTCGGTATCGGTTAGCCTTTGATATTTAGTTGCAACTTGCAAGCCTTTTAGTGTCCTATCAGAGATGAAGTAAATAGAAATAATTCAGCTTGTAATTCCAGCCTCTCCAGGCAAACATTTTATGCAAAGTAAGGTCTTGTAGATGAAGACAACAATTTCAACTTTACGTTGATAGAAAATGTTCAGTTCCCATTGGACCGGGACGCCGATGTAAGGTCAAGGTGGCTGATAAAGGTGTTCAAAAGACGCCGATATCTCGAGCTGAAAGACCCTTCTTTACAGACTGGGTACTGCGCCACTGTGCAGAGAGTAGATGAATATTGCAAGATCTTTGGCGACGCTTCAGTAGCAAAATTTACGCCTTCAGAAGATCTTGCCGACACATTTAGATTGAAATTCTAGCATTTGATATATTTGTCAGTCTCTGGCCAACTATTTAAAAAAAGTAAGGTTTCCGATATGTTGGATGGATCAGGATGCAGTGAAGCTTGTCCGGAAATCAGTTGCAATCAGTTCCCGCCAAAAAAATGTACACATCAAGCTTACGATTACGTAGTTGCGGTCACATTAGAGCGGTCAGACTGCATTATCACATGTTCAGTTGACACTTGCTGTACAATCGGACTGTTTTTAGGGTAAAATTAGTTATTTGGGATAACACGTGCATGCAACCTTGTAAATAAGTTCGTGGCTTGTAAATAGTTTTTCATTACTCAGTGTAAATGGCTTTTCATTAAAAATTACCCGGCGTCCGGCGACGCATCTTAAAATTACCCGGCAACGCTTAGGGCTTAAAAACCCATATATTGGCAACACTGCATCCACCCTCTGCACTCTGGGTACTGCGGAGTATGGACATAGTGACAAACCAGAGATTTTTCAAATCAGATCATTTTTAATTTCTTCATTTACTCAAGATTAAGGGGACTGGTTACCTAAAACCGAGGTAGCCTATAACTCCTACAGTTATTATCCGATCATCATGAAACTTCACATACCGTTGTTGCGGTCCGGTCAACAGGGGTTCACAAAAGCTATGTGAAGATTAGCTCAATCACCCTAAGCTACAATACCTAGCTAAGCCTACCTCCAACCCTGAGAACTAATTTGGGACAATGAAACACAGGTCATTCCCATACAACACTATACTTAAGCTAAGAACAAAACCAAGAGCCAGTGTTACAGGATAATTCCTAGGGCACCAAATATCATTCACAGGATAAGCTATGCAACCACCCTCCAGAGGAAAATCCCTCAGGGGTGACTGCAGTATTCCGTCCACGAACCGAATTTTACAATATGGTCCAACTTTGCGGTAAACANAGATGTGTATAAGAGACAGCAGTATGGCAAGGCAAACACTTGATTTGAGATCTAATAGATGTAATGATTCAAATTCAATGTAAAAGCAATCAGGAAAGTGAATAAAGCAATTCAAAACAGGAACAAGGTGACATTAAACAGGTAATAAAGTAATAATCAAGGTTTATTACAGTAAATTAAGTGCATGAGTTTGAAAAGGAAAGGTATATTATTATTCTTGAGTTGATCAATTCTTAGAAACTCACCCTAAGGGAGCAGCTATGTTGCTCAGCAAGCAGGAATGGGTTGACAATGACTTCCAGTTCAAATGAGCTTCAGGCAATGGGTGCGGGTGAGGCAAGCAATAAGGTGCAGACAAGGATCACAAAGCGTGATAAGTGGTAAGCTTACTAAACTTAACCAAGACTTTTAATAGTGCATGCTACACTTTAAACATGAGGATAAGGCAGAAGCACTTGAACTTGTCAGACATTGCATAAAGTTGCATGCTCTAACTAGTGAATTATTCATGGAGAACAACACCTGAAACAAATACAAGGGAAGGAAACATTCATTAATAATAACAGTCACAAAAGCCCTAAATTAAATGGAAAGAGCAAACCATATTAGGAAGCATAACCTAAAGTAAGAAATACACCAAAGTGCCAGGAATGAAGAGTAAGAACCTAATAATCTAAGATTAAGCAAGAGGAGCAATATGCTCCTCTTCACCGTACATACGTAAAATGTAAAAATAATAACATTTTACTTCTATGAACTTTTCAAAAAAATTGATAGAAAACGGACAAATAACGGGTACTATAGAAAATCTATCTCCTCCCACAAATATCGTCCTACAATATTGAGACACATATCATTAGATTCGTAAAGACCATACCTATCAACTCTGCTATCCCTTTTTTTCATTTTCCCCATAGTTTTTTTATGCGCGTTTTTCCCATTTTTTCACCTTTTTCACCCCCTCCCCCCCTTCTCCCCTATATATAAGACGAACCATGCACAAATTAAAAAAAAGCGATGGCTAGGTTGATAGATATGGTCGTTACAAATCGAATGATATAACTTTCATTTCTGTAGCTTGAAAACTGTAGGAGGAGATAGGTTTTCCGTGACAATAAGTTGAACTTTTCAAACTTTTCAGGACAGCGCGACAAAGTCCCGCGCGCCTCGAAATAGGCACTCAATGTAGCATGGATACCAAACTACAGGCTTCTGACTTCTGTAGCTTAATCCACTCAAGGATACTAGCAGCAACTTGTAGCGCACCTCTACGTACAATATTAGGAGGGTAGCCTAACTGAGCTCAGATGCCAGATACACCAAGATATGTAGTCTTGCCGCTGTAATTTTCTTAGGTCTATTTAGTAAAGGAACTCCACCCCCCACCCCCCATTAAAGCCCGGCCATCTGCGTCAATATTGCCGTACATGGATCGCAGTAGTATCGTTGGAAAGCTCAGAATGTCAGCTTTAAGATGAGACTAAGCATGTAACTGCAGCACAACTCAAGTAGAAACTATATTCAAATATTTCAGCAGCTAATTACTTTATATCTAATTACTTAAAGAACTCTCCCACTCGCTTCCCTTTAAAGAGACATCATGAACGTAAATATTGGCGTACAGCGATGGCAGTGGTACCATTGGAAAGAGCAGAATTCCAGCTTCCAGATGAACACAAAAACCGAAAAACGCCAAAATTGAAAATTTTACGTAGCCGGTCCCCTTAAACCAATTTCTTAAGTATGATAATGCTGCCATGCTGGTATCCATGATACTTTAATGGTCTACTTATAGGACTCAAAAATGAACTTGAGACAGAGTCTAAAAAACTGCTTTGCCACTATGAAGTCTGCCAAATGCCAATTGCAGAAGTTGGAAAATTTAAGAAATGACAATGACATGCATGCAATTATGCAAATTGCAAACAGCAAATTTTTCAACCAAAGAAAAACGCATGACATTGGAGCTGCAAGCCTGCAACCCTGCAAGATTTCATAGTTCATAGCAGGCATGGAATATATCTACTTGGCAAGCCGCGACTGAATTTTTTGAGCCGTGGTTCTATGGATTTGCCAGCCGTGATTCCATTTCTATGAGCCGTGATTCCATTTCACCGAGCCGTGAGTTCCATATCTCGACCATGAAAAGCCATTTTCAAGGTGCGAATTCATTTACAAAGTCCATGCACGTGTTACACCAAATCTCTAATTTTACCCTTAAACAGTCAAACGGCAACAATAAAATTTGTCTCTACTGTAAGTTCAGCACATGTTAATGCAGTCTGACAACTTTGACATGACCGCAACTATGCGTGATCTTCAACAAAACGTCTCGTTGATTTGTTTACATTACGATGTTTATGTTTTTTCTGCAAGATATTTTTGGCGGGAACGGTAAAGCAATGCGGATTGCGGAAGTTGAAAATTTTATGAAATGACATGTTTGCAAAGTGCAAACCACGATTTTTTAATCAAACAAAAATTTATGACATTCGAGCCGCGAGATTTCATACCTACTGAAATTATATGATATTAGAACCTTTACAAAGTCCATGCACGTGTTACCCCAAATCTCTAATTTTACCCTTAAACAGTCAAACGGCAACAATAAAATTTGTCTCTACTGTAAGTTCAGCACACGTTAATGCAGTCTGACCACTTTGACATGACCGCAACTATGCGCGATCTTCAACAAAATGTTTCGTTGATTTGTTTACATTACGATGTTTATGTTTTTTCTGCAAGATATTTTTGGCAGGAACGGTAAAGCAATGCGGATTGCGGAAGTTGAAAATTTTATGAAATGTCACATGTTTGCAAAGTGCAAACCGCGATTTTTTAATCAAACAAAAATTTATGACATTCGAGCCGCGAGATTTCATACCTACTGAAATTATATGATATTAGAACCGCGATATTTCAGACAAAAATAGGACTTTTCCAGACTAGTTTGGGGCCAAGGCCCCTGGAATGATTTTATAATAAATTTGCAGCTGTAAAATAATAAAATTGCAAATTCCTGGATACTATAAAGAAAATCTGGGTTCTGCAATCTGCCGTTCTGGGATGCCATTAGAGGGCAAAATGCAAGAAGAAATTCAGTTAGCCTATTCAGTGTTTGGAAAATGTCAGCAAATCTGGAAAATAATAAGAGGAAATAAATAATGGAAATATGGAATAACTGGCACAATTTTCCAAGAAATGTGGGGACTGACCCAGACAGTCAGACACTGGCTTGGGTGAAAACTACTGTTAACCTATTTATAGCCTAAACAGGAAATTTTTAAAATTTGAATTATCCATAACACAAGCTTTCTCCTACTATTTCTCTAGTCACATTCTCACTGTTTTATGCACACAAAACCAAATCAAATAGGTCCAAACTCTAGAGAGTTCAATTCAACTGGTGCAAAAATACTGGAGTGATTTTGCGTAAAAATGTAAGTTGCCTAGGTAATTGATACCTAATTTGAATTAGATACTACTCAGAGCTGTAACAAGAACAAAATTAACAATTTTCTTACCACAGAAAAACAAAATATATTCATCTAAATTGTACAGTGCAGTTCGAGTCAATAACTGTTCACATTGATGATCAAGCTGTTCGAGCACCCTACATCAATTGCGTGTTGCGTGCAAACGTTTCAGCCATGTTGCTTCCTTTACCGGAATTATAATTCAAGGCAGTTTGTTACCGAACTGTGAACGCTTTGCAAAAGACGTTATATAAATATCACTTATATATATAAGTTATGCTCCCTATTTTGATAAATTAAACGTATTTAAAAGCATTGTGTAATCTCAATCATGATTTTTAGAATCGCCAACAGATTTAGTGTATATATAAGAATCTCGTCAGACATTCCCGCGCCCGGTTTTCAGCTGCAACAACACTTTCAATATTGATTGAAGAACAAAATTTCATAGCTATTTTTCGGGGCACAAGCATTTCAAATCAAAACCGATATTGACCAGATCATAATTGAAGCTATTTATTCACTGTGCGCTTCTGCGAGCGTAGTTGGATTTATGTGATCAATAACCGCAGTGCCCCAGTGATTACAGTAATACTGTAATCAGAGTACCAGGAATGGCGCAGAGAGGCCCGGGTTCGATCCCAGCTCAGTGCGTCAGTTTCTGGTCGGAATCGGCGAGGAGCCCGGACGGTTAAGCACAGCAGAATTTGGAGCAGTGCGTTGTGAGTTCGAGACCGCAACAAGCTGTGAATGTTCTCTGATGTTAAGAATCGGCGACTGGCCTACGGACTAATAAACGCTGAAACCGCTATGCCATGTTATGTGCCTACTTCGTTTTCACGTAGTACTCCAAAGCTAGCTTAGTTAGGCCTGCAAAGGAGGCATGAAACCAAACGTTTATCGCATTACGTACAGACAAAGTGTTACTTTTTTTGACAATGTTTGCATAAGTGTATGGTGAATAAATAGCTTTGTCGTTTATGAGATCAGATAGATTATTCTTGTTACTTTCGATGTAGTAGGCTCTTTTGCCAGTTCACTCGTCTTAGTAAAATGACCAGGCTGTTATTACAGCATATGATTGCATGTATGTTCAAGCCTGTTTATGAAAGCGTTTATAGAGGGTGCAGTTTCAACACTGAGAGACCTTTCCATTTGGAAACAACCCTCTGTGAAAAGATGCTTGCTCTCACGTTTCGCCTGCTGCGCTCTTTGGAAAGTATCAAACTGTTACCCGGCGTGTCTCTGCCGCCGTGAAGGCGCATTTGCGGCCTGTCCACATCGCACGCCCTATGAACATACTTGAAGACATCGATCATGAATCCTCTCTGTCTGTGCTGTTCTAAGCTTGGCAGATCCAAGACTTTTATGCGCTCTGGGTAAGGACTATCTTTAAGGCTTGCGATCAATTTGGTGGCTCTTCTCTAAATATTTTCTAGGTTGGCGCAAAGGGTCTTGTGAGGCGGCTACCATACCGAGTGCCCATACTGAAGAACTGGCCAAACAAGGGACTTGAATAGCAAAATGAGCCTCTCCGGGATAAATTAGCCAAATGTACGTCTAATGATCACAACGATCTTGCTTGCTTTTTCCATCTGCTGATGCTAAATGACACTAAAAATTTAGGTTTCTATCAACTAGTCCTCCCAAATCCTTCTCTGAATCGCATCGCTCTCATTCAGCGGCGTGACATACTCATTGCCCATATCGTCCCTACCCTTCATGATGTACTGCGTGCCGTTACTTGGGATCTCACACGTGGGACACTGAGTTTTTCAGGGTGGAAACGCAGCTGCCACGCCGTCCACCCGAACCCCTCTGCTCCTATCCTATGTTCTATGAACTTTAATCACTGGGCCACCCTGCCATATTGATGGGTACTCAAAACTTTTCGGGCACAGCACCAATACCAGGAAAATGGGTGAGCTTCTATATCTTATTCTACGTAACTGAATGATAAATCCAGGTCCTTGCCTTAGTCAAACATGCTTGCACACTATTCAGTTAAAGCAATGGCGTTGGAAGTCACGTGCAGCCGTAGCTTAGCTATGCCCCACATGCAGATCTAACTAGGCCCAGCAGGCCCAACTTCTTCGCTCTCCCCTTTTTTGCAACAAATGCCCCACTCCACTCACTCACGTAAAGCAGCGGCGTCGTACTTATGCGCTAATGCCTTCAAGCCCTTAACTTCTGAGTCTACTATGGTCTCTAGTGCTGTTGTCCACGGAACGATTTATGAAGTTAAGTGGAGAGTTGGGCATAGCAGGTCTCCGGCTGTCTGGCTGGCACCCCTTCAAAACGGTCAACACGAAATTCACAGTCTTGAGGGGGCCGTTTAATATTTTCATTCTTTTTATCGTCAATGAGCGGACTAGCTTTATTTTAAAGCGCTTCTGGCATCAGAGGAGCCCGGATGTAAGGGCTAGTCGAACATGTCCAAAGTAACACGGAAAAATGCATGTTGGACACATTCAATTAAAACACCCCAAAAAAGGCCTATCAGTAAGGCCTATCTGAATATTACTTAGATATGCCTTACTGATAGATATTATTATTATTGAGTCAGTCAAGTTTCAGCCGTGGTCGAGAGCGGACGCTCGTGTTATGCGGTCCCAGATTTTCAACTTTTAACTTTAACTGTGCCGTTTTCGGAACTCTTTTTGCATTTTTTTATGATCCGTGTCAGTGAATGACTGAATTTTCAGTGAAGTCAGTAAAATAGAGTGCAAATAGAAAAAAAGCCGATAGTAAAAGTGTTTCCATCTGAAATAACGCGATCAAGAGTCAGCGAGGGACGCAAACAGGCCAGGCGAGGGCAACGTGCAGCACTGCCCCGCCAGCGTAGAACAATAGAGCCCTTGTTTCTGTGGCCAAGCTACCTCCTCTACCCTGACACCTTTTACAGCCGCTTATTCTCAAGTTGTGAATCAAGTCACGAAAAGTTCAAGAATCGGCAACAGGCCATGGGCCTATTTCTTTAACGCCGACACTTCTATTCTATTCTATTCTATTCTATTCTATTACATTCATTATGTGATGAATGTGATGCTCCGCTGAATGTGAATGAACTTATAATGAATTAATGAAACGAACGAATTAACTTATAATGAATTAATTAAATTAATGAATTAACTTAGAATGAATTATTGAAATTAATGAATTCACTTTGAATGAATTATTGCAATAAATGAATTAACTTAGATCTGTTGCACGTAAAAAGTGCTGGAGTTACCGATTTGATTTCAATATCTGAGTGAGCCGTCGATCCCGTTGCGGCTGATCCCATAAATTTCTTTTAATAATTAATTAACATAGACAATTGAGCAACAGTATATATGGATTGGAAATTTGGAAAATGATTAACAGTCAACACAGATATGACGTCATCACTGCATTCGCATGAGTTCAAGACAGTATTTATTTGGAGCCCGTGCTTACGTGTTCAATACACGCTCACTTTCTACGCGGTTTGTTGGATCTTCTTGAAATTTGGCGAATACAACTGAAAAAGCCGTATAAGTCGTGAGGCCAGTAGTAGTCGTGAGGCCACTAGTAGTCGTGAGGCCAGTAGTAGTCGTGAGGCCAGTAGTAGTCGTGAGGCCAGTAGTAGTCGTGAGGCCAGTAGGAGTCTTGAGGCCAGTAGTAGTCGTGAGGCCAGTAGTAGTCGTGAGGCCAGTAGTAGTCGTGAGGCCAGTAGTAGTCGTCTGAAGCTGGCTGGGCGATACCAGGTTTAAAAATCGGACGCCAAGCGGATAATTTAAAGTTATTTATCTTCGGTCTCGCAGCAACTAATGTTAATTGTTGCAGGTGTTGTACTCTCACCCGAAGAGAGGGTTTTCAGGCTGTCGATGAAGAGCTAAAGAACCAAATGTCTTCGTTTGTGTAAATTCGTTGTCATTATTTTTTGATGGCAAGCATTAATTTTACATCATTGAGGATTGTTCAGAAAAGCCTAAGTCTGCAAATCAGTGAATAAATGAAACGAATCACAAAAACGACGGGATAAACCAATAACAGTGTATCTCTCCCATTTGGTAAAATTTAAGTTAATCCTTTCTGCCCATTGTTTGTTTCTACAAATTCTACCTTTCACATCGATTCATTTCATCCACATTTTTTTGCGTACCACTTTGCTTCGGCTACAATTTTTTCCAGCCGTAATATTTTTTTTACCCGCTAGACCATCATCATTTTGACCTGCTAGATCTCGTAGAGCGTCCATTGTGCTGACTCCGCTTTGAGTTGGACATGCTGGTGTAACGACCTACCTACATCGCTTCTCAATGACTGACTCACCATTTTACATCGCATGTAACGTGGTTGAAACCATTGACCACTTTCCGATTGAGAGCAGTCATTTCAATGATGCTCGCCAACATATAAGAAGGATTATGCTGGTCATTGGCAAACATACACTGAGGGAGCGCACATTGCTTGGTGCGAGTTACGTGGAAAGACATTAGCAGCACATCGTGATGAAGGATTTAATCTCATTCCTCACGGGGACCAGATAGCTGGAGACATGGTGAGGCTGAACACCGGCCAAGTAAACTGCGCCTAAAGTCGTAGAAAACAGGTAATGCTTCAGTACAACTAAAAAGAGAATGCAAATACGTAATAGCCATGACCAGGTGTGACAACTGTCCTATCTGAGTTTATTTACGACGCCTTCAAAAGTCACTACCACCTAGATCATCTATGTCTCTCGCAGATCGCACTTACATAGCAATGCACGACTCGTATATTACCGGTTAGTGTACTTCATACGTATCTCTCATGGTTGAACTAGTATAAGGTTAACCTATGAGAAGCTCACTTTTGCGGATGCAGTTCGTTGTTCGCCTGTGCCGTCACTGATCTCAGTGACGGCACGGGTATTAATTCATGGTTGAACTATAGGGTAACATGGGGCAGCGAGCCCACTGCGGGTCATGGGCCCATAGCGGGTTTCTCGCTAAGTATGGCAGATATTGGTCCGTGTTCTCTACCGCCGGTCGACAGTTTCACTGGGATTGATACATTTTTTCATGTCAAGGACGAATTTTTTATCGCAAGGATATATTTTTTAAGTCAAGGATATATATTTTTATGTCAATGAAATATTTTTCTTCACGTCAGTGATAGATTTTTTAAGTCAAGAGTATTTTTTTCAAGTTAAGTATATGATTTTTTGAGTTGTTAATAAATGAGTGAATGTCATATTTTTTATTACATTTTCGTATTTTTAACTGTAAAGTGTTGTTTCTTCATTTTTAAACGAAAAATATGCATTTGTGGTAAAGGGACCATGTGTGGGCGCCTTGCCCCAAGCCCATGGGCCTATTGCCCCTGGGGTGGGGCAATGGGCCCATTTTGACACTCTGTAATGGAAATGACGGAATTGTTCACGTTTCTGGATCTCAGCGACGGAACAAGAAAGCTGAACTGGAAGACGGAAATCTTGGTGGGTTAGCCTTATTTAGTTTAACCATGCGTATCTCTCGTCCCCTGCATTCATCTTTTTTCCATCAGTCTTCTTAATTTGCAATCATCTTTTTTTCCATTACTTTTCATAGTTTCTGCGTTTTAGCAACCGAATCCGGCCAGTTGTCTGTCGTCCGACGAGATGTTACTAAAGCTAGCTGTTGCAGGTACCACTGAATTTTGCACTGTGTGATAGATCACAAAACCTAGAGGCTAGAATCTTTACTAATTATATCCTTGCCTCTCAATATCATTACTTTTGATCTGTAAGTTCTGGTATTTCCTAGTTTTACTAATATTCAATGCTATAATTTCTATCTACCACTAACTTAGTCTAACTACCTAACTAACTGAGTACTAAGTACTAAGTTACTAACTAGTCTAGTAACTCCTTGACCTTGAGTCTCCTAGTAAAAGCCTAAAAGTAAAAGGTATGTCATTTGTCAACAACTTGCTACTCACTATCACTATGTGCACCAAAAAAAAATGTTTTCCTCTGATCTTAATGAAAATTGTTTATCTTTATCATTTTTTCAAATTGTTTGAAAAAATGTTTATAAATTTTTATTATTAAAAAAAATAAAAAAAAATTTTTAAATCTATTATTCTGTCAATTGAAAAAAGCATTGTCTCCAACTTTACACAAGTGTGCAAAATTTCAGATCGTTTTGACAGGTACCTAGAAATGTGTTAGCTAAATAACTTACATAGCCTACCTATGATCTATTATGATATTGTAGCACACTAACTGAGTAACTGACTAAGCACAGTAGCAGACAAACAACAAGAATTGAAGTTTAAAAAAATTTTTGTAAAAATGTTCCAATTTTTGGTACTTTTTTGGAAAAATTATAAGTTTTAGGTTACTTTTGAGTTATGAGCTATTTTCAGAGATTTTAGCACATTTAAAAAGCTTGTGTTGAGTGTTGTAGCTTTGTAGGGTGTAGGCTGTCTACTCTAACTAAACTAAAACATTTTGGTTGAGAATTTGACTGCAAGTGGGTGCCGGTGGCCGGGCGGATGGGGAAAATGGTGTGACTGATAGACATAGTGGCAAACCAGAGATTTTTTAGAATCAGTTCATTTTTAATTTCCTCATTTATTCAAAATTTGAACTAATTTCTTATGTATGATAATTCTGGTATCCATGATACTTTATTGGTCTACTTATGGGACTCAAAAACAAACTTGAGGGAGAGTCTAAAAAACTCTCAGCTTTGCCACTATCAGAGTGGAAATCTAAGATTAGAGGTTCACTTAAAAAAAAGCGTTCCGCCTTGAAAAAAAAACGTTCCAGGCAAGTGGCAACTAGAAACAGGTTTGCAGGTCGTCAGAAATCGGCCTCGGCATGAACGTTACGTCAGGCAACACAGAGAAAATCCCAATATTGTTAATTGTGCGCGTCACTCACGGATAAGCAAGAGGAATCTACTGAAAGACACGTTGTGCTCAGTAGAACA
>NW_025939439.1:0-18743 GCF_000764305.2 Hyalella azteca | reverse complement strand
CATTACAACTCCATTAACCAATCACAGCTGGAAAGCTGGAAGGGGCTAAAATCACAATCCCATAAACCAATCACAGTTGAAAAGTGATAGGATATGTATAATGTATATAATAAAATGGACTGGAAGTGGAAAGTTCCTGGACTTTCCAACCTTTCAGGTCCTGCTTTCCAATATGCTATGTGTACTGGTTAATTTAATATCCCTCTAGAATTCCACACTGATGCAGACAAATGAATGATAAATACATGATACATGAATGATAAGTGAATGATGCAGGTGGCCTAAGCCCTAAGGTGGGTTCATTGATGCATTTATTATATGATAAATAAATGCTTGGTGACAAACAACAGATTTTTAGAATCAGTTCATTTTTAATTTCATCATTTACTTGAAATTTAAACTAATTTTTTATGTATGGTAATGCCGGTAAGTGGTAATAGCTAATATTTGGCCCCGTAGCAGTCAGGGCCCAAGACCAGTCAGCAGCCCACTAAGCAAAATTAGACACATGTATGTTACAATAAGCTATTTAGACCCAATGTGTTGCCAAATGCCAATTTAATTAAGGATTTTTGGCTGAACTAGTACCTAATCCTTAAAAATTTCTTTTTACAAATTCATGAAAACATATAAATAAGGAGAAATGTGTCAGCTAGATCTTCTGAAGTTCTGCAGACATTGATTTTGAGGCTGAGGATTCCACAACCCGTTGCTGTATGGTGGAATTCTGGAAAAGGGTGTTTTCTTTAGTTGAAAATGAGTTTTACAGTACCAGAAGTATTAGGAACCTAATCAATATTGAGCAAAAATTTCTTAAAATTTTTGGTAACAACTGATATTTATGGGTAATTCTCAGAAATTGCATGCTAAAATGTGCATTTTACATATTTTCTATGAAAGAAATTAGGCAAGGGCCAAAGAAAAGTAAGTTTTAATGAATTCATGTGGATTCTCATTGTATTCAAGGGTGGCTTCTGCCTGATTTCCTTAAATGGTTGTGTAATCCACCCAGGATGCAGAAAGTTAGTGAATATAAAAAGAAATTTGGCAGTGCATCAGCAGCAAAATTTTGTCTTTAGATCTTGCTGTTACTTTAAAATTATTTATTACTAAAAACTCTCAAACCTTTCAGCCAATGCATGATGATTGGCTCTGATATATGCATATTGTCATCAATATGACTGATGCACAATGATTGTTATGTTGTTGTTAGTTTCGACCGTCACGCTTGCCGGGGGGGAGGCTCTGGTGGTGGGCAGGAGGCAGGCACCAGAAGGGGGGGGGGAGATGGGCGAAGGCAGGGAGGGTGGCCAGGAAAGCCGCTGCCTCCATGGGGTTGTCCCACAGTGAGGAGACGCTGAGAGACATGGGGAAGATGGGGCAAGCAAAGAGGTGCTGTACAGACTGGAGGGGATCCCCGCACTCCGGGCAGGCGGTGCTAGGGTAGCATCCGATCCTGGCAGAATAGGACGCGAGGGAGCTGCAGTATCCCAAGCGGGGCTGGGATAACGCTGAGCGGTCGGGGCAAGGGAGTGAGGCCTCCACTGAAGCAATCGGCGGTGGCGGGGCAGCAAGTACGGCGTTTATGGCGTCAGTCGCCGCCACGCGGTAGGTAATCTCCCTGCGGAGAGACCGCTTGGCTTCTCCGTATGTCCCGGCAGGCAAGATACCATTTGCCAAGAGTGGCGTGACAAGATGGCCGAACCTTGACTGTATCGAGGCTTTCATAGGGCGGTCGCCGAAAGGGGCAGAAACCAAGCGAAAAGAGGCATGAGAGGGCTGGAGGTCACTGGCGAGAAACTGGGCGCAAGCCAGGTCCAGGTGCGCGGACAAAGGGAGGACGCCGGTCTCTTGGTGCAGATGGGAGATCGGGGCCATTTTGAGGCAGCCGGTGGCTAGTCTCAATGCAGTATTCTGTATAATCTGCAGGCTGGCAACTGCTGTACGGGAGGCAACNCTTCCTTAATCTCGTGCATTGTAGTCGCTGGAACAATGTTTCAGTTGAGGAAACATCCTCCCTCTCCTCCCAACGCTGCAATGCGGGAACGCGGTACAGCGTCTGAAGTAAGCATAGCGTTCCATAGGACGTACCGAACTAAAATGAACTAAAACTTGCCTGCAGCTCATTGCAGTGTAGTTAATTCTCCCCTAGACTAAGAGTCTCTAGTTGAAGATGCCGTGTCATCGCACTAGTCCTCTCCTCTCCTAGTCTGCCGAGACACTTTTTGCCTCGCGTGATAATAGTACCAAGAAGCGTACCAAGAGTTACCGTCGGTTAACTATGAGGCTAGTTCAAACCTTCATTTAGTGAGCCACATATTTATTGTTTGATCCTTATTACTGTGCAATGTAGAAGGAAATAAATTTTGATGAAGTAATTTCTAAGCTTAACAATTACTGTGTCGAAGGTGAAGATAGTTTTTGTGGTAAGTAAAGCTGTTATCCCCAAGCGTATACTCTTCCTCAATATTTATCAGGAGTTGTTACTTATAGGTGAGAAACTCGTATCTAATTTATTTCTGCGTTTACTTAGTAAGGAACGAGTGTCACTAGGCTTTTTATCGTCAAAATGTAATGTAATTTTTTTGCTTTAGATATTGTGATAATATTCTTGAGCCCTGATGTGAATCATGTTCTAATGCTTGATCAATCCCAAAAATTTCTTCATATGAATATTAATTGTTGTGCCCGTGACGCAGGCTTCTTCTCCCAAGACGATCTACGACTTCACGTGCGACGACATCGACGGGAACGCCGTGCCGCTGGACAAGTACAGGTCAGTACCTGTCTCTTATACACATCTAGATGTGTATAAGAGACCGGTTTGAGATGGGTCGATATAATTTGGGGGATCATAAGCGTGTATGCCGGTTTTATCAATAGAGGCGTAATGTAAGCTATGAGGCTTGTAGTGACAGTAAATGGTAATTCCGGCACCGGGGCTTGGTAGTGACGGTATAAATGGTAACTCCGGTGCCAGGGCTTGGTAGTGACGGAGTAAATGGTAACTCCGGTGCCGGGGCTTGGTAGTGACGGAGTAAATGGTAACTCCGGTGCCGGGGCTCCGCAGTTCAGTGTGTCTGGAGACTCCGTCGTGGCTGGTGTGTCTGCCTATCACTGCTGCCACTGTTTGAACTCTGGTACTGAAATAAAACGAGTTCTATCGTTACCTTTAATCATTATCGTTAATACTTTCCCCATGACCAATGTTGTTATATCAAATTTATCTTAGTCCCCTGCAGAAAATGTTGTGGGTAATTTTGCTCTATTAATAATGCAGATGAGCCCATAGACGCTCGATTACAAGTCTTACTAAAGACACGTGACACGCTACAACTTCTCTCCTCACGCTCCATATCCTGTATATATAAACGGCTATTGAATAAATGAGACAAACACAAGTAAATTCTGGTCGTCATGAAATCGTTTAGCCAAATATATTTTCGTTTAACCGTCTGCAGTTTGTGATGTGACACCTGATAACATCACACCGTGAATTTAAAAACTCAATGAGTTTTAGAAGTTATATCGAATAAAGTGGATGCACGTGACTGTTGGCAAGAGAATTCATTCAAATACCAATTCGTTTTTTCTGATTAATGTATTCATGTTTGATAAGAACTACTGAGGTTAAATCTATGCCTTCAGAATATATTTATTATCTATGTACTAAATCTATGCCTTCTTAATGTATTTATTATCTATGTACTAAATCTATGCCTTCTTAATGTATTTATTATCTATGTACTTATGCTATGCCTTCTTAATGTATTTATTATCTATGTACTAAATCTGTGCCTTCTTAATGTATTTATTATCTATGTACTAATGCTATGCCTTCTTAATGTATTTATTATCTATGTACTAAATCTATGCCTTCTTAATGTATTTATTATCTATGCATTAAATCTATGCATTCATTAAATTTATGCCAGTGCATGACAAGCTGTTTTCAAACGAATTCAGGCCATGGTTTACATTGCTACTTACTGCAATGTAGGAGTTTCAATTTAGAGCTAAATTGGATTAAAGTTTTTTCACCAAGAATAAGACACGCTAGTGTTGGTATTTAATCTTCGCTGTTGTGATCTCGGAACATCTCGTGGCCTGAAGTGGCTCTGGTATTATCAGATAAGCTGACCGTTCTTCTACGCTCATTTTCCCCATCACAAACAAACGCTGCGCGCATCTTGTCATTCATCGAAGAAGTGTTCCTGAAGGTTTTGCGTGCTACGCAGACACGCAATAGGAGCTACACGCAAGCTGTGCGTGCTACGCAGACACGCAATAGGAGCTACACGCAAGCTGTGCGTGCTACGCAGACACGCAATAGGAGCTACACGCAAGCTGTGAGTGCTACGCAGTCACGCAATAGGAGCTACACGCAAGCTGTGCGTGCTACGCAGACACGCAATAGGAGCTACACGCAAGCTGTGCGTGCTACGCAGACACGCAATAGGAGCTACACGCAAGCTGTGAGTGCTACGCGGTCACGCAATAGGAGCTACACGCACTGTGCGTGTTGCTTCCTTCACACGCGTTAATTTGTTTGTACTCTTAACTGATTGTTAGGTTTCCCGCGCGGCATTTGCAGTTTTCCGTCACTCTAAATTAGGTTATACTTATGCTGTAAAATTATAAACCTCGCGGGATTCAGAATTATTTTGGCAGCCAAATTTGTCGAGCAGCTTAGGCCGGAACGATGATTTATTAATGTTTCATCCATAAACATTTTAAACGCAAAATAACTGGGGAGCCCAAGAGCTCAGCTATCCCATACAAGACAAGTGCTGAAACTTTTTAGCCGTTTCGAGATGTTTGGCCCTAACAGCCTCATATCAGCGTTGCATGCTGCTATCTAAAACGCACACTTAACTTCTACCATATAGCTACCATTGCTGGGAACCGTCATGCTTAGTTCACAAATGAGGAAACTTTGTCATTAATTGCTTGGTACCTTACATTGCTCTGACCGTCGTACATTCATTTCGCTCACTTCAACAAGAATAAATGGAACAAAAAAAGCTTTCAGCATTTCCGTCTGGACCAGCTAAAAAATAACCACTTGCATCGGTGGATAAATCGTCTGTTGCAGGAGGCCTATATTGAGCTAATATAACGCAGGCTACAGAGCACAAGCTATTGAAATTCATCGCATTTATAGTTTGTTTCTCTAAAATTAATCCTTCTTTTCCCCATGCTCATAACGCAAGGACTGTTGGTTATTTAATTCTAATTATCTGATGCTTTGCAGGAAAGTCGCTACTGGGCATCGGTGCTGCGGGTGCTGTAGCTGCAGCCTGCAGACCCTACGTCATGGTGAGCTCCCTGGCTCTTCCTTGTTGTTGTTTATCTGTTTTATGAAGGTGTTTAGTCGTCCTCCATGTCCCCCACGGCTCAATTACACTTCCTTAATCTCGTGCATTGTAGTCGCTGGAACAATGTTTCAGTTGAGGAAACATCCTCCCTCTCCTCCCAACGCTGCAATGCGGGAACGCGGTACAGCGTCTGAAGTAAGCATAGCGTTCCATAGGACGTACCGAACTAAAATGAACTAAAACTTGCCTGCAGCTCATTGCAGTGTAGTTAATTCTCCCCTAGACTAAGAGTCTCTAGTTGAAGATGCCGTGTCATCGCACTAGTCCTCTCCTCTCCTAGTCTGCCGAGACACTTTTTGCCTCGCGTGATAATAGTACCAAGAAGCGTACCAAGAGTTACCGTCGGTTAACTATGAGGCTAGTTCAAACCTTCATTTAGTGAGCCACATATTTATTGTTTGATCCTTATTACTGTGCAATGTAGAAGGAAATAAATTTTGATGAAGTAATTTCTAAGCTTAACAATTACTGTGTCGAAGGTGAAGATAGTTTTTGTGGTAAGTAAAGCTGTTATCCCCAAGCGTATACTCTTCCTCAATATTTATCAGGAGTTGTTACTTATAGGTGAGAAACTCGTATCTAATTTATTTCTGCGTTTACTTAGTAAGGAACGAGTGTCACTAGGCTTTTTATCGTCAAAATGTAATGTAATTTTTTTGCTTTAGATATTGTGATAATATTCTTGAGCCCTGATGTGAATCATGTTCTAATGCTTGATCAATCCCAAAAATTTCTTCATATGAATATTAATTGTTGTGCCCGTGACGCAGGCTTCTTCTCCCAAGACGATCTACGACTTCACGTGCGACGACATCGACGGGAACGCCGTGCCGCTGGACAAGTACAGGTCAGTACCACTGTAACTTGTCTCGCCATGCCACTACCACTGTAACTTGTCTCGCCATGCCACTACCACTGTAACTTGTCTCGCCATGCCACTACCACTGTAACTTGTCTCGCCATGCCACTACCACTGTAACTTGTCTCGCCATGCCACTACATCGCGTAACTTTAACGCCGTGCCACTCGACAAGTACCTTTGAGCAAGCATAAAAATACGTTTTTTTTAGTTAGTTATCATTGTGGTAGAAAATAAATCCTTGAACATCCAATTGACAGCGCGTTTTTTAGTCATAACTATTCGCAACGAGGCGCGTTCGTTATAAACTATACATGAAGGCAGTACTCGCTTGATCGCTTATAATCCTTAGCTGCCGTTGACAACTCAAGTTATTTATCTTGTATTGCAATAATGATGATTGCGTGCAGAGGAAAGGTTGTGCTCGTGGTGAACGTAGCCAGTAAGTGAGGTCTGACGGCTGTGAACTACACCCAACTGGTGCAGCTTCACAGCCAATACTCCCCCGAGCTGAGCATCCTTGCCTTCCCCTGCAACCAGTTCGGCAACCAGGAGCCGGGCACACCTCAGGAGATCAAGGAGTTCGTCAAGCAGTACAACGTCCAGTTCGATGTCTTCGCCAAGGTAACTTCCTTGGATAAAAGCTCTTTTTAACGATAAGATAGATGCTGTGTTTTGTTATAAGATAGATGCTGTGTTTTTAATGATAAGATAGATGCTGTGTTTTTAGCGACATGTTAGATGCTGTGTTTCACAAGCGTAATGTTAGTCTTGGCAGTCATTAGTTGGGGCTTCGTGGTTGTGCCGTTGTGCTGAGGCGGAACTCTTGACCTCGGTGCTCTCTCTTGACCTCGGTGCTCTCTCTTGACCTCGGTGCTCTCTCTTGACCTCGGTGCTCTCTCTTGACCTCGGTGCTCTCTTGTCACCTGTCCCTCCTTGTCACCTGTCCCTCCTTGTCACCTGTCCCTCCTTGTCACCTGTCCCTCCAGCGGCTGTTCAGCAGAACCATTTATTTCTGTTTGGTGGTTGCCAGATGGGAATGAACGAAGAAGTTGGGTTGGATGTTGTGCATTAAAATAATTTTTCAGGTTCCCGGGAGTATTTTGCCCTATAGTATCTAATGCTACCGTATAAATTTTATATTCGCTGTTAAATATCGCCAAAAAGAGGAGCCTAATAATGTACCTGACAGGTGAAGGTGAACGGCGACGACGCGGACCCGCTGTGGAAGTTCCTGAAGAAGAAGCAGGGCGGCCTGCTGGGCGACTTCATCAAGTGGAACTTCACCAAGTTCGTCGTCGACAAGAACGGCGTGCCCGTCTCGCGCCACTCGCCCAAGACAAACCCTATAGTGAGTACAGGTGTTATGGTGTGTCATCCATGGCGTGCTGACAGCCTCATGGTGTGTCATCCATGGCGTGCTGGCAGCCTCGTGGTGTGGCATCCATGGCGTGCTGGCAGCCCCGTGGTGTGTCATCCATGGCGTGCTGACAGCCCCGTGGTGTGTCATCCATGGCGTGCTGGCAGCCCCGTGGTGTGTCATCCATGGCGTGCTGGCAGCCCCGTGGTGTGTCATCCATGGCGTACTGGCAGCCTCGTGGTCTGGCATCCATGGCGTGCTGGCAGCCCCGTGGTGTGTCATCCATGGCGTGCTGGCAGCCTCGTGGTGTGTCATCCATGGCGTGCTGGCAGCCGTAGAGCGCTCAGTAGACATTCACTCACTAATTATGTCTCATAGTTTTGTTTAGTTTCTCATGAGATATACCGTCAGTCTGGCGTCAGTTTGTATCATTCGTTGCTTTGTTGTCCTACTGCCGCTAGTTTGTCCTGAGCGATGAAGCCGCAGTGAACGTTTGCTCTCGTGCAGCCTGACGTGGAGAAGGACATCAAGAAGTACCTGGCATAATGTCGGCAGTGCCTCGCCCCACCTGCTCCACTCCACTCCCCAGCTGTGATGGACCACTCCACCTCACCCCACTCCCTAATGTGATGGACCACTCCACTCGACCCACCTCACCCCACTCCTACTGTGATGGACCACTCCACCTCACCCCACTCCTACTGTGATGGACCACTCCACCTCACCCCACTCCTACTGTGATGGACCACTCCACCTCACCCCACTCCTACTGTGATGGACCACTCCACCTCACCCCACTCCTACTGTGATGGACCACGCCACCTCACCCCACTCCTACTGTGATGGACCACCCCACCTCACCCCACTCCTACTGTGATGGACCACCCCACCGTGCCAACCCACTGCCCCAGCTGTGGTGACTGCCCCACCTGACTCCTGCCGCCCCGCTGTGATGGAAGGCATCACTTGAGCCACTCGCTGCTGTGATGAACCGCTTTTAGCTTCCGTGCCATCTTGCTTGCTTATTATTATTTGTATAGGATTTATTCCTCATTGGGTTAACGAAAAGTTAGGGTTTATTTATTTTTTGATCTCTGGAAACATAAGCCTTCTTTTTTCAATATAACTCAATTTTCTCTTCTAATTTATAAAGAACTACAAGTGATATTTATTAGATGTAGTCCCTATTACCCTGCAGCTAAGAGGCGCCACTCGTCGTGTACTAATTGAAGTTCACAGTTTGTGGCAACTTTACGGACGGTCTTATTGTGTACAAATGTTGTGATTAGGAATCAAGTATAATGCGATATCCTAGTTAACTAGAGTGTGCTTATGTTATTTCTTAAGGACTTGTATCAACAAATGTGCTAAGATGAGCGCGAACAGAGCGACCAAGTCTCGTCATGATGGCAGGGTCCTGAACTCGAACTCTCGAGCGAACTCCGCCTGACCTCCTGGGAGGCTTGCCTGCTCTGCTCCTGCCCCTGAGTTACGTGTGGCATTACTGTACAATATAATGAGTCAGTTATTTGATCTTTCATTACATTCATTATTGCTGCAATATAATGAGTCAGTCAGCTTATTTTTTCTTTCATTGGCTTCATCATTATTGGTACAATATAATGAGTCAGCTTCTTTTATCTTTCATTGCCTTCTTCATTATTGCTACAAAATAATGAGTCAGTCAGTTGATCTTTCATTGCCTTCAGCATTACACCAGTCTCCTAAGACACCACTCAGCACTTTTCACTACGCACTTGAAACGTCACCCCGCTCTAACGATGTTACGCAGAACGCAATAAAAAATATCGTTTTAACAATAATATTAGTTTTTATTGGGTTTTGGTCTCATGATAAAAATTTGTGACGTGAACATCAATCCAATGTGGAGAAAACTTGCCGACTCCGCATTTAAGTTTCAGTGTTGCACTTCAGCGAGGCTGACTCGCAGGATTACGGGCTATAGTTTTATGTGTGTTGTGCTAACGATGATATGATACACCTTGAACTTTGCTGTGCATATTGGTGTTACAAAATAAAATTACCACTGCAGCAACAATCATTAGCTGCGTGACACTGCAGCAACAATCATTAGCTGCGTGACACTGCAGCAACAATCAGACACACAAGACTTGCTCTGTTCATGTTGGTCGCTAAGCGTCTTATGATTTCACTGTATCGGAACAGGTAATGTCACAGGGAGCCTCATTTACTGTTGAGTAATTAAATGAATTGAAAGATGAAAATGATTTGTTTGATCCGTTCATCTTTCATCGTACTGCGTCTTTACTCGGGAAGAAATCTTCACGCTGGTTGCCGTTTGTTTTCTTTAAAACATAAATAGTTATTTTTATGTTTGTCTTCATTTACGTGTTTATCTGTATGGCTATACGAGGAAATTCCTCAAGATGTAACGTTTATTGAAGAAGCATTTGTGGCTTGAATAATTTTTGTGCCACACACGATAAATATCAAAGGTTTTGATCCCAAAATAATCCTAGGATCAATATTCGGGGAGTAAGTCAAAAAACGTCACCGACGACGACCTGCAACGACAAATCCACGGAGCTCAAGAGCTGCAGCCTAGAGAGCGACGCGGGGGTTTGAGTCCTAATCAGAAGAAATTCTATCGCGATGCTCAGCACGTGGCCAAGTCAGCTATTTCGATAAATGAGCTTGTCTGGGGTGTTGTATAATGCCAAGAATGCTGTGACCGGTCAGCGAGCCGGTGATTGTTAGAGAACTACACGTGGCCTTAGCGCCGTGAAAAACTGATCATCACCTGCCTTCATTATTCATAAGATGATTTATTACAACAAATGCATATTCCATGACCATTTAGGCCGAGGGCTGTATCTTCAAAATATTTAATAGGTTTTTTATATATTTCTTATACATTGTGAGCGCTTAAATTCGTAGTAATAACCGTCATTTTATTCGGGTAAATGCGAGTCTGTTCGCTGGGAATACATTGCTGAAAAAAAAATTCAAACAATGTTCTCCTTCTTAAAAGCGATTCAAAAAGTGCAGACGTTTATTATTTAACAACGTAACAAACGTAATTATTATCAGAATGCCAAGATTAGAGCAGTGAGCTGTGGGTTCGATCCATTACCTGCTACAGTTCTGGGCAAGGTGGCAAAGTGCCTGGGTGGTTAGAGACAGCAAAAATTGGTGTGGTGAGTTGCATGTTCGAGACCCGCAACGAGCAGCATACCTATAGTCCTATACTCATGGCTTATACAAGGTCCCAGAAGGATTACTAGAATTTGAAACAAGAACCAACACCAGGGGCCACGGCTATAAACTAAAAAACTGCGTTTATAAGACAACCATGCGACAAAATTTCTTCTCGCTTCGAGTCACCGACATGTGGAACAGCCTCCCTGATAGCATCGTTGGCGCTCCGAGTATGAACGCATTCAAAAAAAGACTAGATGAAGCTAGGCAGGAGCATATGTTCAGTCTTAAAACGCCTAGCAAATTACGGACTAGGCAATAAGTCCTGCAGCTATCTCAATCAATCTTCAGTTATGGAAAGATCGGGTTACAAAGGCCGGATCCCTTTTGAATCAAGTCACGAAAAATTCAAGAATCGGCAACAGGCCTTGGGCCTATTTCTTCAGTGCCGACACTTCTATTCTATTCGATTTTTATGAAATTTCGGCAATGCTTAGAGTCAGCGACAGCTCTAACGTCCTAATGAACGTTGAAACCGCTATTATTATTACTTTTACTTATGAATTGTGTGCTGTTTTTCAAGAGATTTTAAGCTACCTGAATTGGTGAGTATTTTTTCACACGGACAGTCCGCAAAAGGATCTTCCATAGAAAACAACACTAGCTGAGTAGCTCAAATTGGGATTCCGGTTCGAGCTTCGGTCGACTACGGACGTGTGTATGTGATAGAGTGAGTACATTTTTGAATCGGTGAATAAATAGAAAAAAGTCTTAATTTTGAGACGGGCACCTATTTGGAGTACCTTGTTTGTACAAAAAACCAGCAGAATGCCCATATCTATGTACTAAATCTGTGCCTTCTTAATGTATTTATTATCTATGTACTAATGCTATGCCTTCTTAATGTATTTATTATCTATGTACTAAATCTATGCCTTCTTAATGTATTTATTATCTATGCATTAAATCTATGCATTCATTAAATTTATGCCAGTGCATGACAAGCTGTTTTCAAACGAATTCAGGCCATGGTTTACATTGCTACTTACTGCAATGTAGGAGTTTCAATTTAGAGCTAAATTGGATTAAAGTTTTTTCACCAAGAATAAGACACGCTAGTGTTGGTATTTAATCTTCGCTGTTGTGATCTCGGAACATCTCGTGGCCTGAAGTGGCTCTGGTATTATCAGATAAGCTGACCGTTCTTCTACGCTCATTTTCCCCATCACAAACAAACGCTGCGCGCATCTTGTCATTCATCGAAGAAGTGTTCCTGAAGGTTTTGCGTGCTACGCAGACACGCAATAGGAGCTACACGCAAGCTGTGAGTGCTACGCAGTCACGCAATAGGAGCTACACGCAAGCTGTGAGTGCTACGCAGACACGCAATAGGAGCTACACGCAAGCTGTGAGTGCTACGCAGACACGCAATAGGAGCTACACGCAAGCTGTGAGTGCTACGCAGACACGCAATAGGAGCTACACGCAAGCTGTGAGTGCTACGCAGACACGCAATAGGAGCTACACGCAAGCTGTGAGTGCTACGCAGACACGCAATAGGAGCTACACGCAAGCTGTGAGTGCTACGCAGACACGCAATAGGAGCTACACGCAAGCTGTGAGTGCTACGCAGACACGCAATAGGAGCTACACGCAAGCTGTGAGTGCTACGCAGACACGCAATAGGAGCTACACGCAAGCTGTGAGTGCTACGCAGACACGCAATAGGAGCTACACGCAAGCTGTGAGTGCTACGCAGACACGCAATAGGAGCTACACGCAAGCTGTGAGNCTGTCTCTTATACACATCTAGATGTGTATAAGAGACCATCATAATCTGGTCCGCTGGCTGTGCTGTTACCTTAGAGGCAGGATGGCTTCCTGCCTCTATCTGAGAACAAGGTCCCCCTTCAGAACAATCCATTCTGGAGTTCCCCAAGGGTCGGTCATCTGGAGTTCCCCAAGCTTTCGATAGTGTCGACCACCCTCTCCTCCTTAACATGATCGCGGCCTCAGACCTACATCATAATCTGGTCCGCTGGCTGTGCTTTTACCTTAGAGGCAGGATGGCTTCCTGCCTCTTTCTGAGAACAAGGTCCCCCTTCAGAACAATCCATTCTGGAGTTCCCCAAGGGTCGGTCATCTCACCAGCCCTATTCAACTACTTCATCTCGGACATACCTGTTCCGACCCCTAACATCGCCTCTTATGCAGACGACCTTACTATTTTTGTGTTGTTGTTGTTAGTTGCGACCGTCATGCTCGCCGGGTGGAGGCTCTGGTGGTGGGCGGGGGGCCAGCACCGTAAGAGAGGGGAGATGGGCGAAGGCAGAGAGGGTGGCTAGGAAAGCCGCTGCCTCCACGGGGTTGTCCCACAGTGAGGAGACGCTGAGAGACGTGGGGAAGGCGGGGCAAGCGAAGAGGTGCTGAACGGACTGGAGGGGATCCCCGCACTCCGGGCAGGCGGAGCTAGAGGAGCGTCCGATCCTGGCGGAATCAGACACCAGGGAGCTGCAGTAAGTACGGCGTTTATGGCGTCAGTCACCGCCACGCGGGAGGTAATCTCCCTGCGGAGAGATCGCTTGGCTTCTCCGTATGTCCCGGCAGGCAAGATACCATTTACCAAGTTGGCCGAACCTCGACTGTATCGAGGCTTTCATAGGGCGGTCGCCGAGAGGGGCAGAAACCATGCGAAATGAGGCATGGGAGGGCTGGAGGGCGCTGGCGAGGAACTGGGCGCAAGCCAGGTCCAGGTGCGCGGACAAAGGGAGGACGCCGGTCTCCTGGTGCAGATGGGAGATCGGGGCCATTTTGAGGCAGCCGGTGGCTAGTCTCAATGCAGTATTCTGTATAATCTGCAGGCTGGCAACTGCTGTACGGGAGGCAACAGGGTACCAGATGGGGGCCGCGTAGTTGAGAATTGGGCGCGTAATGGTACGGTAGGTGGCAACTATGTCCTCCTTGGAGAAGCCCCAGTTGGTGCCAGCAAGGGCTTTTAAGATGCGGAGAGAACCCGTCGCTTTTGTGGCTATGGCTCTTGCATGAGGGGAGAAAGTTAAGTGTGTATCCCAGGTGACGCCTAGGATTTTGGGGGTTTTGTCCAGTGGGATGATGCCGTTGCAGATGGTGGCAGATGGGTGGTATCGGGATTGGTGCGTATCTGGGGTGAAGAGCGTGACCGAGGACTTGCCAGGAGCCACGGCCAGTTTCTTGACAGCCGACCAGTCTGAGACGCTACGAAGGAGCAAGGCGAGCTCGACCTCCGCAGCGTCGAGCCTCGGGGACGACACTAAGATGGTAAGGTCGTCCGCGTATGAGGCAATATTGGGGGTAGACACAGGGATGTCGGAGATGAAGTGGTTAAATAGGGCCGACGAGATCACCGAGCCCTGGGGAACGCCTGAGTGGATGGCTCTAATAGGCGATTGAGTCCTGAGGTAGAGGCAAGATGCCTGCCTGCCTCGGAGGTAGCAGCACAGCCAGCGGACCAGGTGGTGATGTAGATCCGAGGCCGCGATCATGCTTAGGAGAAGAGGGTGGTCGACACTGTCGAAAGCCTTCGAGAGGTCGACTGCCGCGGCGACAGTGCGAGCTGGAGGGCGCCGCGAGTTAAAGCCCGTCGTGATCTGGTGCGCGAGCGGGAGGAGGGCGCTGACAGTGGAGTGTCCCGGCTTGAAACCAAGTTGCGAAGGGACGGTGGTGAAGGATCCTAAGATATAGGGGAGCACGAGACGCTCTAGGATCTTGGCTGCAGGGCAGAGGAGGGAGATAGGGCGGTATGAGGAGCCATGGTTACCGGGTTTGCCCGGTTTGAGGATTGGAATAATTATAGAATTTTTCCAAATGGATGGGATAGAGGCTGTGGCGACGGAGATGTTAAAAATGCGAACTGGATACCGCGTGGTCAGAGGTGCTTAAAATGAAGGACCGTGAGCCCGTCCGGGCCACGAGCGGAGTTGTTGGCAGCAGCGATGGCGAGCTTCACCATGTCGGGTGTGAACGGGGAGAAGTCCCTATCAAGGAGATGTTCAGCCCGGATTCGACGTATGAGGCGGCGGGTGGAGGGGCTTTGGGAGTGGGGAGCAATCGAAGTAAATAACTTGCAGAAGGCGGAAGAGATCTTGCACTTGAGATAAAAGGGTATTCAGACCAAATTGGATTGGCTGATTGGGGGGTGGGTGGTTTCGCTTTCCAGCTAGGGAGCGTATAGGAGGTTCCAGTGCTTAGACTGGTTGGTGCGCCTGCAGCATGACGCAAGATGTGTTCGCCATGTGTTTCTGGGAGCCGGGGTCTGTTGGATTACGTGCCCTGATGTCATCCCGTTGCTCAATGAGCAACCGGGTGCCAGGGTTGACCGAGGGGGAGAAATCCTTACGGAAACCGGCAGGGATATGCTGTCTGGCAGCAGTCGTCAAGATTTCCTTCAAGGTCGACTCACCGCCACACGAAGTGGGGGGAGGGACCCTCTGGAGAGCCGTTTCGATGGCTGCCGTGTAGGCGGGCCAGTCAGCTTTTTTGAAGTTGACGTATGAGCGGGCAGCCCGGGGGGGGGGTTGGAGAGTCGACGGAGGAAGGGAGATGAATCAGGATGGGCAGGTGGTCCGAGTTAAGGGCGACTTGAGGAGTCCAGGAGGAGTCGAGTAGTAAATGATCGCTGATGATTGCGAGGTCCGGAGAGGAGGGTGGGCCGTGTGAGGGGCGGCGGGTATGGGAATCCTCGTTGAGGAAGGCAAGGGAGGAACCGGCGACGAGGTCGGCGACTAAGGCTCCTCGTGCTGCGGCTCTCTTGTCATCCTTGTGGGAGAACCAGGAAGGATGATGGGCGTTAAAATCGCCAACTATCAGACAGTCGCCCGGTATGGAGACTATGTCAGAAAGTTCCGGGGAATATCCCGAGGGGCAGGAGGAGGTCGGCGGGATATAAACATCGATGATTCAGAGAGGGGAACCATTAAGAGGAGTGGAGATTGCTATAGCCTCCATGGTGGTGTCGCCTGGAACGGGTCAGACCGTCTGCACGTAGGGCAGATCCAATCTTCGGTGTAGAGTCTAATGGAGCGCAGGCCAGAGCATCGCTTATGGGTCCAGGCACTGCACCCGGAGCACGAGAACGAATGTCCACGCCACGTGACTGGGAGGGAACAGACCGAGCAGGGGTGCGGGCCAGGGTTGGGGTGTATACCCTCGGTCAGGAAAAGAAGAACGAGTACGAAGAAGAGATGGGATGAGAGGACACAAGGAGCCCAAGGGAAGATATGAGGCCAAAGATGTGGGTAAGGGGAAAGGAAGGCCGAGGTTCCCCTGCCCTTAGCAGAAAAAGTTAAGGTGCCTCCGTCCGGTAGCGATCCGGACGAGGGGGGCCTCTGCCTTTTGGCCTGGCCCACGTGAATGCCTGGTATCCGGCTGACGCGCAGGCCAGGATACCCCCACGACGTAGACGCGGCAGAGATCGGGGGCACAATGATTGCTATAGCAGGAAGTGCATTACAGTTGATATTGCCAACAACAACAACAACAATGCTGGATGATTGACTGAAAGGTGCATTAGAAGCGTCAGAGCGTTATGGTCGATGGGCAATGATTGGCAGAAACTTATGCGCATTATGATTGGTATGGGTTATATCTATAAGCAATTGAAACAGGCAGTGGTGGCGTTGCACGCTATGATGGCTTGATACTGCTAGCAATACAGCCACGCATCCTGAATACTGCTGGCAAGGTTGTTGGCCTAAAAACCATATATTGGCCATGCATTTGCCAGTCTGCACTCTGGCTGCAGCCATGCAATCCACCTGTGACCTGCTCATCTGCAGGCGTGGAGGATATATTCCTTTTGAGCTGTGACTACAGCTTCTACCGCTTTTTTTGGAAGCTACAATATTCCCGATGGGCCATAGATGAATTACCTCCTATCTAATTGTTAATGAAAGCCCATGATTGTGCTGCAATATTTCCAATGGTTTGAAAATTTGTCACTGCGCAGCTGTGCAATTTCCCTATTAAGTTGCAAAACTCCAATCCTGCTTAACTGCCTACTGACCATTCTAAAAAGTCAGGCAGAAACCACTCTTGAATAATAAATGAGACAAAAATGTCTGTGCTTGTCATTGTGGAGGTTAATCAACTCAATTTCAGTTATTGCAACCATTTATTGTCCCCTGCATAACCTTGGTTTCTTTCATAAAAATTAAGAAAATTTTTGATAAAAAAATGATTTTCTATAAATTGCTTGTAAAACGATTGTTTTCACACACAAGCTGTGATGTTTAGAAAATTCTGCCAGATATCCTAGACTGGCTTACTAGGTAATGCCTAAGGGAGGTAGGATTGTTTTGGGTTAGTCAACTGCATAGTAGGGAACTAGAAAAATTTACTTGACCTTCCTTAAGCCTTAGATTGTTTTTGAGTCCTATGAGAAGACTGGTATTCCCTTTAAGGCCCAATAAGCAGTGAAACAACATTGTTATACATAAAGCCTGAACTGCCTGATGAATGGGGGTCTATTATTATTATTATTATTCTGCATAGCAATTATCATGTCGTCTGGTTAAAAATAACTTCAGGGGCACGCTACACCTAAGTTTAATAGCCAGCAAAAAATGAAAGGACATGAGAAAGGATGAGAACTGGTAAAAATTACTTAGCTCTTGATTCATAGGCTAGGGACCGGTATACTAAATAGTCCCGTCTTTGAGCGACGACCAAACACCGGCAACGAAGGAGCCGATGTTACGGAAGCGGGCAGACCGTTCCAGGTTCTGGCTGCGGTGACCATGACAAACTCGTCACGGTCACCGCAGGCATGACGTTCTGCTGGAGTCTAAACCTCCACGCTTACCCCCTGCTCCCCCTCCTTTCGGTACCAGCTTGCGGGAGAATTCTAACCTAACCTAACCAAACCTAACCCTATCGCGGAAAGGTGGAGAGAAGGGGGTAAGTGTGGAGGAAGTAGATGCTGGTGAGCGTCAGGGCTGGGCTTACGCCTGCGAAGTGGGTAAGGTGATGCGATAGTCCGGTGCGGGGCCGTTCCCATTTACGGCAGTCTGGTGCGGTCTGCGGACCCTGTGGCTTACGGCATTTGTAAGAAGTGATGGTATGGGCTTAAATCATTGGTGTAGGAGCTATTGGGCGTAATCCGTTTGGAGTATCAGCTTGTGGGCTGAGGCATTGCTTGTTTCAAGCTGGTGTGGCGAGATGAGGCAAGTAAGAACAGCTGCATATGTGTTAGGCTGACTATTTTTATTGCGTGTAGAGGGTTGCCATTGGCTCTTGGGCTGATTTAAGAGTCAAAATTTTTGGGCTACGGCAGCGCTCCCGGGCCGAGGACTGACCCCTGTGGTACGCCGCAGGTGACCAATGATGGCGTAGAAGAAGAGTTCCCGCGCCGAACGCATTGGAATCTATTGCTGAGATAGGGCTCGATCCACCGCTTCACTGTGCCACGCAGGCCGAAAGATATGTCAAGTTGACGCAATAAAGTAGCGTGGTCAACCGTGTCAAATGCGGCCGACAGGTCGTGTAAAGCCTGTGCCGCAATGTCGCCGCGGTCTACTGCGTGCAGAATATCTGAAAGACCTTCAGCACAGCGGTGTCCGACGAGTGGAGATGACGGTAGGCAGACTGGAGGCGCGGAATGAGACCGAACTGCTGAAGATAGTTTTTAGTTGTCGGGCCACAATGCGTTCCATGAATGTCAACAAAATCGACAGGTTTGAGATGGGTCGATATAATTTGGGGGATCATAAGCGTGTAGGCCGGTTTTATCAATAGAGGCGTAATGTAAGCTATGAGGCTTGTAGTGACAGTAAATGGTAATTCCGGCACCGGGGCTTGGTAGTGACGGAGTATAAATGGTAACTCCGGTGCCAGGGCTTGGTAGTGATGGAGTATAAATGGTAACTCCGGTGCCAGGGCTTGGTAGTGACGGAGTATAAATGGTAACTCCGGTGCCAGGGCTTGGTAGTGA
>NW_025939438.1:0-780 GCF_000764305.2 Hyalella azteca | reverse complement strand
TATAGGTCGCCACGAGCGGTACGCCTTCAACCGTGACAAGAATATCAGCGTACGTGCAAGAATCCAACTGTCAGGAATGCTGCTAAAGTTAATGGGTAAATGTTCACGTATGTGAGTAATGATGTATAATTTGAAACTTTTTTAAGCAGCTGTGTTCCATTGATGTGTGGGATCGAATTCTTCAGTTGATTTTCTGAAAAAGTCGCTTCAAAAGATCAAATATCAATTCAATATCTCGTAATCAAGATGCACCCAAATTGTTCTCATGACTTTTACACAAAATTTTTAGACTCATCTTAAAAGGATTTTGAATTCATTTCAAGTTTAATTTTTCACACCCCATGATCTGCCACCTCTTTTTTATTTGTTTTTATTTGTCTTGTGTTCTTGTCTTTTTTATTTGTCTTGTGTTGGGATTTTTTTTGAACGCAAACAGAATAACATTAAGAATTCATAAATCATTACAATTCAGCTTCCTTTGTTACACAATGCATGTCAATTTCGTTGCAGAACCCTAGCGCCAGTCCCGGTCATAGAAATAGGATAGTGATCCTAAACCAAATTTAGAAAAAATTCTATTTGGATGTTGTGTGATAAGTTCAGTAGTTCAGCCATAGAAACCTTGTAAAATAGGACAGTTTTGAGACTTCAATCGTATTATTCAATAACTTTAATACAATCCTTATCCCATTATTGTTTTTTCATGCATATGCTGGTTCTTGGATTCTCGAAATACGACCTTGAAATTATCAAATCTCAACTCGCAGGACTCGACAGTTT
>NW_025939437.1:0-724 GCF_000764305.2 Hyalella azteca | reverse complement strand
AGTTAGCAGGTACCGCTACAAGCTAAAGGGGATGCTAGCAGGGAAATCTATAAGCAATTGACCAGCGGATGTTGTGAAGTGTATTTCTAAATATGGTATATTTTGCACCCCAGACGTGAGCGGACAAGGTTGATGTGAAATGACTTGTAACTGAACTAACTAAGAAAGAAAAAGTCAATCTATAAGAAGTTTAGATGGTTGGCTGACTGCTAATTATTTGAGGGAAAATAAACAAGTAAATGAACAATAAATATCGGTGGCACTACAGATGCATAATAGAGGGACAGACATCAAGTTGGCAAAGTGGAGGATGAGAGATGCAAACACAGAGAAACAGACATCAAGTTTGAAGAAGGCGATAGATTAGGATGAAGTATATGTAGGAGAAAGTGGAAATTTGTTTCAGAATCATGATATGTGGAAGGGATACCAGGGAAAAATTTAGAAGTTGGCTGATAAAATGCGAGGATAATATCGGTCAAAATAACATAAAGTTAGAATCGTCTAAGCGAGAAGGAAAATAATAACAAATAAAGACCCAAAAGATATCCGTTTGTAGGGCCAAAAAAACAATAAATAGGAAAGATGCCTCTGTGGGATAGAGTGAGGAAAGAAACAAAACAGAGATATACGTCAGAGTAACGTGCCTTGTTTTACGGCCGTCAGTTTGTCGTTCATGGTTCGTGAGTCGCAACTGCAGCTGAGCCCATTTCAGAGCCGAGCG
>NW_025939436.1:0-304 GCF_000764305.2 Hyalella azteca | reverse complement strand
GCTTTTAATCACTGTTCGAAACTTATTTTTACGTCATAATATTAAGATGAAGCTGAAATTGTCAAAATGGGGCTAACACGATGTCAAGGTGAGCAGCGATTGTTGGCATTCGTGCAATTTGAGTGCTGTGATGGTGCGTGTAGGCGCGTTCGTTACTGCAGGTGCGTATTCGTTAGTTTATGAGTTTATGTACGGGTTCGTTAGTGTACAGGTGCGCGTTCGTTGATGCAGGTGCGCGTTCGTTACTGTATGAGCGCGTTTGTTAGTGTAAGAACGCGTTCGCTAGTGCAGGTGCGCGTTCGTT
>NW_025939435.1:0-2204 GCF_000764305.2 Hyalella azteca | reverse complement strand
GGAATTTGGGGCAAATTTGGGCAAAATTGGCTACTGGAGAATAGGTCAATTTATATTTACGTATAGCTTGCGATGGTCATTCAAGGCAGGTGAATTTGAAAACAATTTCGAAGCTGGTGAATTTATATTCAAAATTTAACAATTTTACAAAATTTTACCCATGTACATTTCAGTCATGTCGAAAATTTCACATTGCTTGAATATTGCACAATCAACCAATCATCCTCAAGCGATGTTTATAATCTGTTGGTAACATAAATGTTTCAAGACTTCTTACCCGTAAAATATTTAAAATAAAAATAATAGTTCAATATTGAAAAAAAACTTTATGTTTCTTTTGTAAAATGAACACAAGAGAGTTAATAGCATACACGGCCATCTAGCAAATACAGTTACAATAAACACCCGTTAAAATGATCTAGTATGTTCACATTTATCTTAATGTTCATTTGTATCATTATTCATCATTCAGTTACTTATCCACCTGCTGGCATGGGCCATCAACACTCATCTCTGATGAGTCAGTTATTCATCCGTTAGCTACGCAGCTTCATCTGTGTTACTCACCTGTTTATGACGTTGTTCCCCTCTTTCACGTAATTACTCCTTTATTCCTATAACGTTACTCACCTAACTTAATATTACTTATCTCTTTCCCGTCATTTCTCGCCTGTCGCAAACGTAGCTCACCAGTTTCAAACATTAATGACCTATTTACAACGATACAACTCAAGTTACTCAACTGTTCATAACGTCATCACCTCTTTCTCATCATCACTCACTTCTCTATATATTACTCACCCCTCACCCATAACTAACATTACTCACCTGTTCATCGTCATAACTCAACTCTTCCTCATTATCGCTCAAATTTTTATTATATTACTCACAAGGCGAAAATATTACTCATCCATTACGAGCATTACTAGCGTTACTCATTACCAGCATTACTCACCTGATCCCAGCATTACTTACTCATTACTCACCCATTACTCACCTCTGACTCACCTGGTCCTACCATTACTCACCCATTACTCACTCATTACTCACCTGTTCAGCGACGTAGATGGTGTAAGCGAGCTGCTGGTTCCTCAAGATGCGGTGTAGCCACGCCAGAGATACGGCCAAGTCTTGGGCACGGTCACGGTACGGCACGATCACGGCCACACGGTCACGGGGGATGCATGGGGAGTCACGGGAGTCCATGGGGGACCACGACCCCCCAGGGGACACCCACGACAGGTTCCCCAGGAGCCCCGCCACGGTATCCTCCGTAAGGGGGAATGGGAGTGAAAGATGTCCTTCTGAAAATTAAATATTTTTATGTATATTTTTTCAATGAAGAAACTATTTTAATTTTGTTCAGAGCACAAATTTATTACATACTACAATAGAAGTGAAATTTAATTTGGAGATGACGTCTAATTATTTCTGCAAGATTAAATTACATCTGAAGTACAATAGAAAAACAGAATATGAACATTCAGCCTTTATTTAAACAAAATTTTGATGGCCAATGCGTCAATACGCCTTCATTTATTTAAAGTTTAATACTCGTCCTTTTTTTCGGTTCAAGTTTCCTTATAATCTTTTAAAAAATGTTCTATTGTTTTACTTTCTTTTTGAATATCGCCTTCTTTTAAAAACAGATTTATTGAGGAAACAAATTGTTTCACGTGTCTATAAATATCATCTTTTATGATTAAATTATTTTGATAAATGAGAAGTTCCTGATTTATGTTTTACTTTGAAAATCAAGACTTTTATAACTGATTTATTTTGAAGAAATTCTCGATTTATTTAAAAAAATTAACTTCTCGTATGTTTTTTCCCCATTTAAGTAGAATTTCTTAAAATTAGTTCCCCATATCTTTATCGAAAAAGTTTCGGAGTCCGTCAGTTCGTAGAATCTAGAATTCACATAGAAATGTGAATCTATCATCTTTCTATGTGAATTCTAGATTCTACGAACTGACGATGGAGCTGGACTCCCAAACGTTTTCGATAAAGATATGAATTTTTGTGGACTATTCTTTGCTTTTAAATTTTTATTTAACTTGCGATAAAGTAGTTAAAGTTCAGAGTACCAAGATTGACGCACTAGAGAGGCGCGGGTTCGATCCCAGCTCTGTGCGACAGTTTCTGGTCAGAATCGGCAAGGAGGCCGGGCGGTTAAACAAAGCAGAATTTAGCAGTGCGTTGCG
>NW_025939434.1:0-362 GCF_000764305.2 Hyalella azteca | reverse complement strand
CATACAGCCTCCTTCAGCCTCTACCATCACGCCTTAATAAGGCGCCATACAGCCTCCTTCAGCCTCTACCACCGCGCCTTAATAAGGCGTCATACAGCCTCCTTCAGCCTCTACCATCACGCCTTAATAAGGCGCCGTACAGCCTCCTTCAGCCTCTACCATCACGCCTTAATAAGGCGCCATACAGCCTCCTTCTGCCTCCACCGCGCCTTAATAAGGCGTCATACAGCCTCCTTCAGCCTCTACCATCACGCCTTAATAAGGCGCCATACAGCCTCCTTCAGCCTCTACCATCACGCCTTAATAAGGCGCCATACAGCCTCCTTCAGCCTCTACCACCGCGCCTTAATAAGGCGTCATAC
>NW_025939433.1:0-244 GCF_000764305.2 Hyalella azteca | reverse complement strand
AAAATCTTTCCACCTCCCCTAGGGGGCGATATCGCCCACTTTGGGAACCACTGGCTTAGGATATATATATATAGATAACATCTATATTAAATAATTATTATTGAACACTTCCAGGAGGCCTATATCTAGATAAATTGGCGTCTGCCGGCCATTTTTCTTCAATCGACGTTTACTCCCCTCCTTTGTTTTGATTTTACTTTTCAATATTGGCTTTTTACTCTTGTATTGTTTTTACTCTTCAATA
>NW_025939432.1:0-300 GCF_000764305.2 Hyalella azteca | reverse complement strand
TAGTTCGAAGTGTAGGACAGAAAATGGCATTTCTGAATATAAAAGTAGTCCTATGCTCCGATGACAAAAAGTTCAATTTTCTAAATTTCCGTCATACTAACCCAAGACGCTTCGCAGCGCTAGGTTTCAAAAATATTAAAGGAAAGCGCAATTCAGAAGACTTACTTGGTTAAGATGAGGCAATTCAGAAGACGACAAATACACCGATCGACGTTGCTTCATATGCATAATTACTGAATACTTTGGCAAGCGAGGAGCTCCTACAGGAAATTGTATCCCAGACTAAACTATTCTCACCCC
>NW_025939431.1:0-8761 GCF_000764305.2 Hyalella azteca | reverse complement strand
TGCCGAGCTGCTAGAATTTTGTCTCTATATCAGCCATGGCGCAGCGCAGTTTTAGGGATAGATGGCCGGTTATTGTTTCACGGCTCCATCCTGCTAAAGCGCGACCAGCCCGGCTAAACCCGGCGCCGGTCTCGGCTCAAAATTTTAACTGGGTACCTCGCATACTCACGCTAACCGAGACTTGCTGGGAAGACATTAGTGTTTTTAATCGCTAAAATTGATCGCCAATGTCTCCTTAACCGAGCCCACTGTGCTGTGAACAATTGCTAGCAGTTTAGTAACACTTATATTCGAAATTAGTCAGTTGGACATGAGACATTAGTCATGACTGCAATTTATGAAGACAACATGAAACAAGACTGGATAGTCCTCCGATTGGATTTTGATATTTAGAGCATTTCGATGGATTTACGAGAATGTCACTCTTGGACATGCAGTTGATAAGATTTGTACACGAGAAATCTGAGTAAATAATAACTCATGTATAATGTAAATTAATTAACTACGTTGGTGAGAAGTCCGGCCATTAAAAACGCACTTTGAATTGTGACAGTTATTTTCGGATGGAAGGCAATACCTTTGACTCAATGCCAACCGATTCTGATAATAACTTATAGTTGTAGCGTTGAATTGAATTTAAACGACAAGCTAGAAAAAGTTCCGAAAGTAGAACAAAAGCTTTTCAAAAGTCTGATCAATAATAAAACACCAAAAAAAGGATTATTAACAGTTTCTCTTTTGTTGATCACTGATATGACCTTAAACATTTTGTAAATCAACTGTAGTCTGTTTTATGATTCAGTGCCATGTTAAAATAAAAAATTTTTCATAATACAAAATATATTTCAAATAAACTATTTATTATTAAAGTAAATATATATTCCCCATCATTAGACGTTTTAGCTACTGAAAATGCTATAATCAAACTAGACTTCTTGTGAATTAATTGATTCCTATTCACCTTCCATAGTGTAACGCATTTAATCATTTGATATATAAGATAAAAGAGTCGAAAAATAGAGCAAAGTACATCAACTTCTGGAGACATATAAGCAAAATTTTTAAACTATAGGAAACTAAAAATTGGAGAATTACTCGTACCTAGCATCGCCGTATGAAAGGCTAAACATTCTAAAGGGTAAGCACAAGGGCTGTTTTATTCGTAACTTGATCGAACTTCATATCAATATCAATGTTAATTAGTTGTGTGTTACTTCAGTTGTATCGCATCTTACCAATTGTAATGACAGAGATACGCATCATCACCTTTTCTATCATTTATGTTTAAAAAAATCTGAAAATTTACTAACGCCAACGTTCCAACACTGACAACGAGACACTGACAGAATCCATCATCGTTGACTGCAGATTGCGCAATTATGTTGTGACGTTGCGGTACGTCGACTGAGAAGACATTGAACTGAGAAGTTTTTTATTGGAGAAAAAATATCTAAGATTAGAGTGACAATTGACACACTGAAGGCAAATAAAATTCTTATGAACCGGGGTCAACACGAAATCTAACCGGATCTCATCGAACGAATGTCCCGGGATTAATATACTGCATTCAAAGTCACGCATCTGTGCATCATCGACATCGGTGAAGTGATGTAAAACAAAGTCCCGTGGCAGGAAGGTTACATGCATTGAGCGCCCCGAGACGCTGGTAAGTTATACAGAAGTTATCATGAGTCAGGGTTGGAATTTGCCTGGCTAACTCCAGCAAACTGGCCGTCTGATCAGAGCTTTGCTTGTCTTGGAGTGAACGTTATAAGAACTGCAAATTTGCTAAATATCTTCAATTTCTTGAGCTTAACATGTTTGACTTTAGATATGATTCTGTTCCGAGACTTGAATCTTTTCTGATACTTTCATACTGGAAGACAAAATGCAATTCCTCTCTTTTATTAGTACAGCGGGAGCAAGTCACGGCAGAAATTTCCGAACGCAACTTTCATTAAAAATGTAAAGGATAAATTAAATATATACATGTCTAAATTAAGAAACATAATTAGGATTTTCGAAATTAAAGAAAAAAGAAACCCTCCATGTATTTTTGAAACTTATGGTGGCAATAACTGTTACCAGCTGCAATTTCTCATCTGATCGTCTCCAGACATCTTCAGTTATTGACATTCATATAAGTGAATGAGTACACGGCTTAGGCTTCTTCAAATGCGATCTTCAACTATTTCCTAGTTATTGCTTGTTACGAATTACAGGCTTTTAGATGAACGTTTCAGTAACTGTCAGCAGGGGACAACAATGAGCAGTTGTATCGGCTTCTGCACGAACAAGAATTCAGACCAACATACTGTGACAAGCCTCATTCATATAAAAGTTGCTCTCTAGAAACTTTAGTAGATTTATAAAGCACCTAAAGCTCCCGACAATTCTGCAATCGCTGCCGTGCATCAAGTCACGGCCAATCAGACACATACGTTACGTGACTTAATGCACCGAAGCCAAATTTACGCGTCACGGCCCGACAGATCATCGCTAATTGCGGGCTAAATTCTTGCGATAAGTTCTCATTAGAGCCACAATAACTTCGTAGGTTTGGAGCCGAGCATTCCAGGCCTACGAGATAATTCTGAGACTTCAAAATTTCACTTTGGGCGTTGAATGAATCCTTGAACGTTTCATTCATGGCGGTAAAACATGTTTCAGTGGCGGTAAAGCAAACTTCAGCAGTAACATCTGTTAATTAAGCCATCTAAGTTGTTAAATTTGAAAGCTAAAAAATACTTCCTCAATATCCATCAAATCTCTATCGAAAACGTTTTTAATAGAGATAATGTAAATTTTTATGAAATTTTCTTCGCTTTTAAAATTTTAGTAAACAGTTAATAAGCGATTCATGCAATCCAGTGAAATTATATTCATCCCAATTGTACATTATCGACTCACTGATGACGGTGAGGTTGGCCACACTAACATCAACAATAAAATCATTAATTCGGCAGGAGCGGCTCATTTTCGTGTGCCTACAGCCAGCGAAGCGGACGCTATACTTATACTCTCCACCATTGATATGCTGCTGCTATATAATCACGTACAGGGGGGTTTGAGGTCAAAGATTTCACTCGAGCCATTTTTCCCAGGAGCTCACCCGATAGAATCTCATGAAAATTGGCACGGACCCGTACGCATATTTTGTGTACCATATTTTGTGTAATCTCCAAAAAAGGGGGAAATTTGGTCAAAAAATGGCCTAAAAGATTGGAGTGTGTTTGGGATTTCGAACGATTTTTTGTCGGGGCAAAACTTCATCCCAAAATTGGGGGTCGAATTTAACCCTGAAAATTTTGTTGTCGGCCATTTTTCGGTGGCCGACACCTTTTCGGCCACCTTTCAATGACCCCGAGTGTTGAGCTCAGGGCCCTGACGTTCCCTCGATATCTGCCGTCAAACAAGACCTCAACTAGAATTTCGCTCAAGCCGTTATTACGACGTACGATGACCACCGGCGTGCAGGAGTAGGCAGCGCTCGTAAATGCGACTAGTAAGTTGAGAAACTGGTACCTTAAGAAGTTTTGAAGCAGTGTTTTTTGCAACCATCAACTAAGTATTTAAACTTTTGCGCTGTTTACTTTGATAGAGGAAAACCGACACCTATGTTATTAAAGTTTGGAGTATTTTGTCCGGAGTTCGCATTTCCAACACGTTCAATGAGTGTTAGAAATGCGAACTCTGGCCACAATCATAAACGGTATCAAAAGAGAACAGATAGGAAATTAAACACGTCGTAAAATATATGTCATTGCCCGAGGTTAGGTTCAAGCCAGGAACACGTTTCTATGGCGACCAAGACAAAGGTGGTTAGGTTAGGTTTGATTAGGTTAGGTAAGGCAAAGTTAGTTCAGGCAAGGTTAGGTCAGGATAATTTAGGCTAGGTTAAGTTAGGTTAGGATGGGTTGGGTTAGGTAAGGTTAGGTAAGGTAAGATTAGGTTAGGACAGGTTAGGTTAGGATATTTCAGGCCTTGTTTAATTCGGTCAGGTTAGTTAGGTTAAGGTGTTTGGCTAGGTAAAACTAATGTAAGATTGTTTTAAACACTAATGATACACACAGGAAAAGGCCAAAATTGGGGGATTGCTGTGTGTAGTAGGAAATGTGTGGCAAGAAGAAGAGAGAAAAGGAAAAAAAGTAAAAAAAAAGTATAGCGGCTCATCAGGATTCATCGCAATTGTACACTACTCACTGATGACGGTGAGGTTGGCGCGGGCGTTGCGCGTGGGACTTCTCTTGAAGTCGACACGGCACCTGTAGAGCCCCGCGTCCTCAGGCCGCAGGCGCTCCAGCACGAGCGACGACGGCGTCGACAGAAGGTCGAACCTCACGCGCTCGCCGAACGTCTTCATGTCCGACCACTCGCGCGTACGGCTGCCCGACAGACGCGAGTCGTGACTGCACAAAAATATAATTCATCAACAGCATTAGCCATAGTTAAAGCCTTTTATATGTGTAGAATTTTGAGGTAAATAATTTCTTTTATTTTTATACAATTAGCATTGGTGGTGTCCATGTAGTATAAAATTGTAGAATATTTGCCAGCAATCTCATGGGTGGAAATAATTGGTTATGATGCCTTTCAATTTTTGTACAAATTTGAGCGTAATTTGCTACCGTACGTGAATAAAAAGAAGCAGAGTAATTTAAGACCTCGACCCAGACAGACCTACAAGTGAAATAAATAAAAATTCATTAACAAATCTTATTAATATTTGTTGATCATTTTTGTGACCAGCTTCACTAAGCCGTCATAAAATATAACTCTAAGAAGTTAATTACGATCTCGGATGCAGAACAAACGTCACTCCCTCTGCAGATCATTTCGCCCATCTCATAAAGCTTAAGTTAGAAACAAGCAATTAATAAGTCGATGTTCATTTCCCTAATGACAGCAAACTTCAACAGTTAATTAACCGTCGCACGCACTGACCTTTAATTAAGTCGGATTACCACTGAATAATTAACATTAGGAAATTTAATGCTCATTTACGAATGTGAAACTAACAAAAATAATTATTTCGTCCGTCTCTTTCAAATCAGTGTGATAATGCTCTAATGCAGTGTGTCTTCATAAATATGAAGCAGGCGTCGTTGCGCTGAAGCCTTGATGATTCGTCATTTTCAAAATTGGATGTACGTATTGAAACTTTGTATTTACGGAACTTTTGTAGAAGTTTTAATGAAATTCGCCAGCCGTGCAAGCCAGCTTCGACTAGCATCAATCAGAGCGAGGCCTGAATTAAAAATAAAATATTTTCCAATAAATCTTTGCCGCGATTCACATCACGAACCACCACACAATTACACCGCTAATTATTTGCTGTCGTATTAGCGGGAACTAGCACGGGGCCAGGGGGGGTCAGCGTCTAGGGAATGCATCACCTGGGGCCGTATTATCAAAACTTCGTAAGTACGCAAAATCGACTTACGAGTGGCGTTGCTATGACAACGTAATACTAACGGTGGTATTATAAGAACATTTGCGCGGGAAAAATTTACTCGGGAAAAAAATTTAGGCTTTTAGCTAAGACTTGCGTAAGAAAGTTTTGATAATGCCAAAATTAGGGTGTATTTACGTACCACAGAACTTTTTTGTCGTAAGTACAAAAAGTTACGAAGTTTTGATAATCCGGCCCCTGGTCTCGTGTATGTTTAAGCTGTGAATGATTTAATTGCTTGCAGACTTTTTAACCAAGATAGTCCATTCTCATGATACTAAAGTTCGATTAATTTCGGAATGTTCACTCTCTCCTATTCTCAGACGAGTATTTAATGACTGTTGGATTTGCTTCGATGAAACTACACGAGTTTATCCACGCGATGTTACCCAAAAATTTCATCGTCAGCTGAAATCTATTCACAGTTTTTGGGCATCGAACGAAGGAGCTGAACTATGTTAGGGAAGTCGGCTGACTGTTTCAGGTTCTGGCGGCTACGACCGGGGGTCATACTTTCAAAACTCGCTACGTGTACGTAAGTACTTACGCTCTATTCTCTTGTTTACGATTGGTGGACTTTGCTTGAAAGGCCGTCAATGATTGGCTGATGAACTTACGATCTCTAAACTTTTTTTTTGAAAGGATGGGCCCGGGAACGCTCTGTCGCCGACGGCAGATAAACGTGTAGATGGAACAAGCAAGTATTCTAAATATAAATCGATCACAGGCGCAAGAATTCAGATATGTGACTTTTCTGTATTTGTATCATTGAAAGAGAATCACGTATCAAATCAATAATAATTTATTGATGCAGCAACACATGATATGATGCCCTGTACCCTTGCAAACGCAGTTCATCGATTATTGCAGTGAATGAGAAACCCAACTCTCCACGAAGCAAAACATATCCTATCAACGTCTAAGTGCACGCCGCGCAGGTGTTCGTAAAGCTGACAAAGCAAAATACAGAGACAATCAATCATAACGTATTTGCTGGGAAAACGGCATGCCGCTTGAATAATGAACATTGATCTAGCAAATCGAAGCACCTTCTATAGACTAGGAATTAACATAGTACCACTTGCTATAGTCACCCTCGCATGGCACGGATGAGAGTATCAGATGCTAGTGCCAGATAACCCTCGTGACGGCAACAATGGCCGTCAATTTTTAATAAGACTGAGTAAGTAAAAGTCAAAAGATAATGGTACAGCTGGAATGATAATGATGTAGAAATATGGTGAGACATAGTGACATTGACGACTTATGCGCATTAGTATCGATGAAAGTATGCGTAATAAATGATGCTGTAACGTTTTAAACGAATGAAATATAAATCATAATCAAAGTTCCGTAGATTCCGAGTGTATCATCCTTTTCATGCTTAATTATTTTTCAGAAATAAAATGAGAGCGCAAGAAAATCAATCCACAACTGAATATTTGTGCAAAAATGGTTAGAAGAAACAAAATATATTTATGCAGAATCATAATATATTAGAAATGTTTATGCATATGTAAGTTTATGTATCAACAAATACATCACTGTACAGACGCAGGCCTATGCAGTGATAACTTCTGCTGATATTAAAATTCCGTGATGTAATTTAGGAGGATCAAAACTCTTCACAGTGCATCATAATTTAACTTCTTTTTCATGGAAAAATTAGACGAAAATGAGGAAAAGTTCAATTCTGGGATTGGGTTCGACCGAGTACGAATTCTGACAGAGCTTGCGGCGTTGCGATGTGAAAATAAATGTCTGTATTTCATTCCACGTCACTAAATTCTAATTTCATGATTTATACAGGCGATGGAGAAAAAAATTTGATGTTTGTCCACATTTAGATTTTTCTGCTAGCTGAGAAGCATTCTGGTCAGGCGTACAGAAGAGGAATACGAATGAGGAAGCGATTTAATCGTATTGCCAATTCAGGCAGTATTCGTGCTAAGGTAGCGTGCGTGAACCGATTGCAAACATAAGTTCATATGATATATAAGAAAATAATACCTATTCATGGAATTGGGGAGACGTTTCCTTTAATGCAGGTTTTGTTGAAGGTAAAAGCGTAATTTTCATCAAAAGTAGGAAAAATGTTAGTAGGAGTAACGCTCTAGTAACCAATAAAACTTTCATTTAAAAAAGTAATCACAGCGCAACACCCAATCGTCTCATAGTTAATTTTGAAAATATTCCTCATCCAGCCCCAATTAGGAGGTCAAGATTATATTTTAAGACTGCATCACAAAACTGATAAAAAATAACTATTTTCAAATAAAAAAAATTGTATGCAACAAATATGAACAAAATTGTCGGAATAAATGTTTTAAAAAAATGTAAACAATAATTCGCTGGTTTTATATTCCATATGATTTTATATTCCATATAAGGCGATCTAAAGCCCACAGGATATTTGATCTTCAAGAGTATTTTTGTTTAAAAATATATACCACTCCTTCATGATCAATAAAGTATTCACGCATACTACGTAAAGCAATCAAGTATTGGACGGCATTCAAGAACGTGTGCATTTTGCATGAATTAAATTATTAATTCTATTTACGAATTAACACTTGAAAGACAATGAGATCCCTACGTCATGTAAACATAAAAAATATAGCATTAGACAATTCTTCTTTTTAGACAGGAAAAAGTGCCTTCAAATTGTCTAAATTGGTGAACAATACTAATAAATCTAAATACTAATACTAATATAATTGAATAATATCAACTAATATTATTTGGAGAGAAGCCTCTGTAATTCAAATAACTATAAGTCGGTCCCCGCTAAAATGTTCTGTCATATTTGCAGCGTTAAATGCCTACACAAAAATAAAATAATCTTGCGTTTCATACAGTAAAAAATCACTAAGGAATTATTGAAGGCTTTGGTATCATTGACCTGGGCTAGTTATGCACTTGAACTTATGAATTTGTAAAGAACGAAAACAATCTCTACTGAGTGATGCATTATAAAGTGCAATATAACGATCAGGCTCATCGTATATAACGATCAGGCGCATTCAGGCGCACCGTATAAACTCCGTTGCCAGGGACTGGCGCTCAAATCTTCATTAAATTATATATTGTTTCTACATTAGCACTTCATGATTTCGTGGCTTGTTCAAATGCATAATTTATTTGTGGTTTTATTATTGAAAATGTGATGAGTATCGCACCGAAATAAATCGACAATCGACAAATTGAAGGTGTTTATAGACTACTTTCAATGTGGAGAGGCGACAAGTTGAATGGAGATAAGCCAAATAGAAGTAAAAGCAGGTAACATGACTTATTTAAGAAAGAACA
>NW_025939430.1:0-3760 GCF_000764305.2 Hyalella azteca | reverse complement strand
AACCAGTGACGACTAAGCAAACTTGAAAAGAAGCGTTGAAATTGCCGTGTCCAGGTGTGACAACTGACCTGTTTGGGGTCCTTTACGACGCCTGAAAAAAGACATCATCATCATCAAATCATGGAGCGCCTCCTGCCTGCGGCGAATTAACTCTTGTAAACCAAAGAAAATGTTGAATAAATTATACTTCTTATTAAAATCTTGCTATGATCTTAAGTTACATGTTTTGAAAACATTTGTAATCTTGTTCAATCATGCTTTGCTGTGAAGAATCAAATTGTACTAAGACAAAGAGATAATTCTTGCATCTCGGGCAGTGCTCCCTGTCTGCACAACGCAATCGCAGAGTTTAGAAATCGAACGAAATATTCACTTTCGATAAAGAACGCCCTGCGCCACACTGCTACCTCTCCAGCCTGTCCGTATTATCAACTATTCATGTCTATTGCCACTGCCACAATGCCACTGGTAAATGACATGATCTTGATGTTAATGGCATATAAGTTTCCTCTAACTTCTAAGCAGATATTGAACTTAACTCAACAGTTCATCAGAAAATTGTCAGGAACAGTGAAATTGATGTAATAATAATTGACCAGTTCCAGACTCCAGTTGACTTTCTTGTTGACTAGGCCTATTGCTATTCCAAAATCTTGTACTTTTTCAAAATCTTGCTTTTCAAATTCACACTTTTCAGGGATTTATTTAAACTTTAGAGTTAGTAAATGTATGATTTCTTAACTTGCTTTATGCTACAAAGATAGTAAAAATGTTTAAATTTATGCTACTATTTTCAGTTTTGCAATATTTTGATCACTTTAGCTGCTACAACATTTCTACAAATTGTGGGACGACTGTCCCGATTTACCCCACCCATCCCTTATTATCCTGTTTGTTTACACTTTCAGTCAATTATGTACATATCCTATCTCTTTCCAGAATTCCAGCTATGATTGATTGATGAGATTGTGATTTTAGCCCATTTTAGGAGTTCCAGCTTTCCAGCTGTGATTGGTTAATGGAATTGTAAGATTATTTTGCTTTCTAGCTGTGATTGGTTGATGGGAATGCTTTCAAGCTGTGATTGGTTGTGTCCATAAGCCCCGCCCCCAAATATGGTATATGTGCTACAGTACTGGTTAACTAAATACTTAACTTAAACTTGATCATTATGAACAAAGGGCCTGGAAAATTTTCTAAAAATCCAATAAATAAAATAAAAATAAAAAATATCAAACAAGAGACATCCAAATTATTCTATAACAAACCTAATGTACTATACAATAAAAATAGTTTATCCACTTATAATCCATCTTTACATTTATAGTCAGTCACATGGCAGAGCACTGTATCAAAGGAAAGCTTTTCACCTTGGGTGGAAAGCTTTTTTATAAGTAAACTTCCAATCTTAGAATTCCAGCCTGCTGTTTGATGTTAGTAACTAGTATAATATATAAATAAAGCATTACAAGCATCATTTCTGTCTGAATTTTTAGCTGTTGCTGTGCCACTAAATTGCTGGACTGCTTGTCCCATCTGAGCCTGTAAAGTTTTCAGTGATTTTGGCTTTTGCTGTTATTTAATTTTTAATTTCATTTATCTCAACCTAAATCAGGCTAAATGCACTATAAATTGTTAAGTTGTTATAATCCTGTCCTGGTGTCATAATGCATAATATTTTCTCAAACTGAACTTTTGGATATCCTTGAAAATTTTGATTGCTGACCATTATTAGGAAAATTTTGAAATATGTTATCACTGTTATTGGTAGCTTAAACAAAAAATAACAATGTTTCACTTATAACTCATTTGACCAGCATTTAAATGGAGTGGTTTAGCTTGGAATGCATCCCTGATTTAAAAGTTTCATGTATGCTGTGTTAAAAATTTGCTGTTAACTCTGTGTGTCTGTAGCTCTGGTTCTGCTGCACCTGCTGCTGCACCTGCTAATGATGATGATGATGATGTGGATCTCTTCGGCTCAGATGATGAGGAGGTTAGTCACCGATGAGTCTGCACTTATCTTCTTCCTGAACAATCATGGCAATCTAAGCCAGCATTTTCCATTATAAATTTTAATGCACTTTCACAAATAAGTTTTTTGTATGATCTCAAGACTTTATATGTGAATGTATTGTGGGTTTCATTTCGCAATTATTGAACAGAAAGATGTCTTTATTTACAGAAAATTGGGAAATGTAGCAATGGTTGCCAAAATCTGAATTACTGGTATAGTACCGATTTTATATGCATATTCTTTTGTGAAGTAAAGGAAGTGTAAAATGGTATTAGATTACTTATTGTAGCAAAATATGGTATTATATCGCATATATAGTCAGATGGGGTAAGACAGGACCGAAATCACTAACAGGCATGTAGCATCTATACCAAGAATAACTAAAAACCCTAAACCTATCACAAGGTGTAGTTATGCAATGGGCTTCTAAGCTACAACTCAGACGTTTTGCATCTAGCATAGTTTTCTGTACAGATTAAAAAAAGTGAGCTGGTCCCATCTTACACCATTGGGGTAAGATGGGACTAGGCATGGGTAAGAAAGGACCAAATGGTAATTTTTATGTTATAAGTTTTTAATAAAAGTACAAATCTGATATTCAATATTATCAATCTAGAAACACATTATTTGATTAAACAACCAGTTGTTACTGTTTTGTGTTGCAGGAAGTCAACTCTAATATCAGTCAAATTGGAGTTTTTGTAATGAGAAAACTTTGTTAAGCATAGTAATGGTGGGTTGGCTTTGGTTCATTGTAGAGCACTGCTAAATGCTTTATGTATATTCCATTAGTGTCATTGTCTGAAAAATTTATCAAATTGGTAATAAAACCAATGAATAAGAACTTAAGTGTCAGACGTCATGCGTTTTCTTGCTAACTGCATTTGTGGTGCACTTCTTCTAATGTAGCCCATGCCCTCTCACAGAGTTGTGATCATAATTGTATTTTCTATGTCCCTTTGATGCAATTTAAAATAGTGCACTAAATTTCTCTAATTAAAAAAGCTAACAAGTTATAATGAAGTTTGAGCCTTAGATAAAATTTTTGACCAAAATACTCTATGTACTGCACAATAATATATTCATTTAAAAACTATTTATGATAAACTGTACCTAGGGTAATAGAGGGCCATTTGTGGGGTAAAACAGGATCATTTAGTGGTCCCGTCTTACCCCATGTCCGGTCCTTTTTTACCCCATTTTAGAATACATGTCAGGCAGTGATAGTAGCAGGTAGGAATGCCTAGTATGTTTAAAAAGTTGCCTATTACTTGAGGTTACCTATCGACAAACCTGGCCAAAAAAAATTTTGTCATCAGACAGAGCTTATTTCCCAAGCAGGGTTAACAATTTTGTGACCCTTCTTTAAATAGGTTTTCTTCAAAAATTAGCCAGAAATTCTTTATTTGCAGAAGAGGGTTGCCACAAACACTGAAATGACAGGCAATGATTGTTCAAACATATTCTTTTGTCAAATTGAATTCAGTGCAATTAGAATGCATGCCATGGGATGGTCCTTTCTTACCCCATGAAGGCTGCGATCCTGTCTTACCCCATTTGACTATATTGTAGCAATATATGGTATATCTTGCTGTTGCCAACATGGAAAAGTCTGCATTGTACATACTTTAGTTAGTGGGGCTTAATAAATGTGGTGTCTTATTGGCTGCAACTTGTTTACTGGCACTTGACCTGTTCTGTTCCATATATGCTGTGTTAAAGATGGTAAGACTTGACCTGTTC
>NW_025939429.1:0-33614 GCF_000764305.2 Hyalella azteca | reverse complement strand
CCACCATTATAATGCTACATCTTCCCAGGTACCCGACAGTAGCCTGCCACCATTATAATGCTACATCTTCCCAGGTACCCGACAGTAGTCTGCCATCATTAAAATCCTACATCTTCCTAGGTACCCGACAGTAGCCTGCCACCATTATAATGCTCCAACATCCTAGGTACCCGACAGTAGTCTGCTATCATTATAATGCTTCATCTTCCCAGGTACCCGACAGTAGTCTGCTACCATTATAATGCTTCATCTTCCCAGTTATCGAACAGTAGTCTGAAACCATTGTAATATTCCATTTTTCTCTACTTACATTTCCTCAAAGTCATGGTGTAATCGCTGACCTTACTCTTCAATCGTAGCTCTCAAATCTTCAGGAAAATATTGAATAGAGGAAATGCACTTGTTAATACTAATCGAGGTTTCAGCGTTGCTTAGGCCATCAGACCTGTCACCGATTCCGAACATCGTAGAATTTGCACAGCTTGTTGCGGGCCTCCAACATACAACTCACTGCTCCAATTGTGCTTTGCTTAACCACCCGCAAATTTTGATCAGACAGTCTCGGGTAGCTTGGATCTAACCCATAACTCACTGCTGCAATCTTGGTTCTCTGAACAGTAACTACTGAGCCATCCACTTGCGCGCCTACCATGGTGCATAAATCTTTAAATAATGTCCAGATTCGTCAGACAATTTTTTTGTTTAAAATCTCTTTATCGCCTGAAAATTTCTGTTCGTCATTTAAAAACAATCCAATCCACCTTAGGTTTATAGAATTTGTCATGCTTTTAATGATTCCTCAGCACCGACAACATTATGTTATGTTTTGTTATAACTCAGCGACATAGTTAAGATAATTCAAGTCTTCAACCGATTCGTTCATCTTCTTCCGATAGAAAAATTTTAGTCATGTAACATCTTCAAAGTCTGAATTTGATTTGTCTCGTTGTTCAGGCATGACTGTGAACATATCGGTTCCATGTATATCTGTATCGTACGGGATATATATGGCATTACTGGTGATAATGGTTTTCATCATGATTGTCATCGAGCGTATACAGCGCCCAACTACAACCTTGGCATCTTTACCCAACGTTTTGAAATATCCTAAATAAAGCGAAGACAACGGCCCAACACCAGCTGACTTGCTATGCTTAGCTTAAGGCTCATGTACACAGGGACAGTACTGGCCGCTAGTTCATCCGTCACTTGAACTGTCCACGCTACTGGCTACGTGTATAGGTGGGGTTCAGCCGCTTCACTGGCATGTGCCAGCATGTGACAGAGACGCGGCCGAGCGGGGCAACGATGTGCTGATTTTTTTCGCTGGGGAAGCGGACAGTAGGGCTGATGCAGCCATGGTTAGAGTATCTGTGCCGCTCTTGTGAAGCATCTTGGGTCAAGTGAATCATGGCATGTTTGAACTACAATGGTTGTAAGAAGAACCCAACAAAGTGGAGTCCAGACGATATTCAGTTGTTCTCTGAGATATTCCAAAAATATGAATTAAGCTGGAATGTTCGCAATGCTGGTTACCCCAACAAAATGAAGAGATAAACGAGTATTTTGAAACTGAATGAAAACCTTATTAGTCAGGGTTTAGTTGTTCCCGACGTTGCATTTATATGGGCTAGAATAAAGAGGGTAAAAACAACGTACAGACTCGAGTTGTTGAAGGTGATCCCACTATCCATTTTCGCAGACCTCACACGACGGCTTCTAATGACGCACTGGCGGACGCGAAGAAGATTTCGGCACATTATACTGTCCTCGTGTACAAACTTACTTGCCGGATAGTACCCAAACGGCCGACATCTGCCGGATCTATTTGCCGCCTGCACTGTCCCCGTGTATAAGCACCTATACCCTCATATGTGGCCGGCCTCTCTCCTGTTGTAAATTTACCCGAGACACTTTACAGCATTCCGGAAAATGGCTAAAACTTAATCAAATGAGTTGGTCTCTACTGCATCATGACAAATTGCATTGTAATCATAGTTTAATTAGGGCACTGAATGTGTAAAGAATGTGGCCAACTAAATTGGCATAGATTTTTTAGGTCTGCGCTTGTAGCAACCGTCCTTACTTCTTGATTTCATCCACTAAAGAAATAGGCTCAATTTTTGTCAACCTGATTAGATAAATTGAATTCATGTTCAGTTCATCACCAGCTCTCTATCTGTAAACAATAAACTTGCTTCGCATCGTACTCCAGCCTCTCCCTAGCCTCTGAGTGTCTTAGCAACTCGATATTCACACGCTTTTCCTCTATTAAAATGTAATCAATATTACTACAAATAAGTGCATACCCTGTTGGTCAGCGGATACGAGACGAGCCCCATGTTGAGTTCCTTGCACTTTAGAGTCGCCTGCCTGAAATAAAACAGAAAAGGGTGGTTAATGCAAATAAATTACCTCAGGAATTGACAGGTATATTTGGTTTGCGATGGATTTGTCGGTGATAATAATTTAAAATCAGGCATAAATGAAACATAGGGGACAATCGAGCAAGTAAAATATTTTATGTAATAAAGGGTACAACAGATCTCTCCGCCACGGCGATCGATGCACTGATTTGTGTGTCGGTACTATAATAAACTTTTATAAATATTAATCATCAATTTAAAAAAGTAATTGACTTGTACCAGTGTCATCATGTCCCACTGTATCCACCTTTTCCCTACTGTATCTTAATAGCCAACATAAAAAGGTGGGTATGTCATAGGTATTTATGGACGGTTCGATATAATTTCATAAATAACTTTGCAATACGCTATCTTATGCATGATATTTTATCATTCATTATATGTCAGTAATAATGTTAATGCGAATCTTTGCTGGAGGAGTAACTTTTTGAACAACTTCTTTCTCTCTCTTAAAAACGTCTTTAAATACCGTATGATGAAAGGCGAAGTAATTCAAAACTGATATGTCTTCACGGCGAAGCTTGAGAACGCGGTAACACCGTTGCTTACCAAAAGTTATATTCATAGTGAAGCTGTGAATATGTGTTGGTAAGAGCAATATTTGAGGTCTCAGTTTTTACAGGAGCTGAATACAAATTTGTTCCTTTGAAAACTTCTAAGACTGACCACTAACTATACGGAGTCAGCTGTCAAATATTGAATTTTACTGAGGGTGATTGTCGAACCTGTCAACTGCCAGTCTCATACGGAGCACCGCACTAGCATCGCAGGTGGTCGAACAGAGCACGCGTGTGATCAGAATTAGAACTTACGTACTCAGGTGATATGAGAGTAGGAATTACGAATGTTAATTAGGGTGTAATTTTGGGGGAGTATACGAATAGCAAGATAAAGAGCAAAGTGGCTGTTCATGTTCATGTGGGAAAAACTCTGGGCTTGTTTAGGGTAAAATCAAAGAGACGCTCCGTTGCGGGTTGCGGGCATTTAAGCAGCTGGGCGTGCATTGGGGTCAGTCCCGAGCCAGCAAGTCAACCGGTTGGTTGTGTGGTCAGAAGCGAATCGGGCATCGAGACCAAGTTGGGGATTGCAGCCCTACACCACAAATTTAGCTCATAAACAAGCCCTAGCGCCAACGCCTACCCTATAATGCAATAACTAAACTCAGCTCACACCCAAGATGCTATAGGTAACTGAGTCATCTCCCCACACCAACTTTAAGCAACACCTACGTCACTCCACAGCCTGCTGAATCAAATAGTCAATTGTCAACAGGTCCTACTCCACAGAATTTTACCCCATACTATCACTTCTCACAGTGCCGTAAGCCTTACTAGTTACTATCCGCAGAGCACGCCGGATCACCGTAAACCTGCTCTGCAACGCACAGGACTGACGTAATCCCACCGCACGCCACAGGCAGAAGCGCAAACCGCCGTCCCAAAAACGCCATGCCCCGGCTCTCCCCCTTCGCAGCCATAAGGTTTTCTTCAATTGCTGATCAGTTGTGCGCTAGGTTGGGTTAGGTTAGGTTAGGTCCCTCCATCGCGCCAGGCGCATTACTGATCGGGCAACGAGAAAAGCCTTCTGCTGGCTGCGAAGGGGGGAGAGCAGGGGCATGGCGTTATGGGGACGGCGGTTTGCGCTTCTACCTGTGGAGTAGAGCGTAATGAAGCAGTGGCTGTGACGTAACGGTGCTGTTATGTCGGGCGCTTATTTTCAAAAGTTGCGAAGAGTCCAGGTTGTGTTTAATACAAGCACTCAACAGTTTGGCTATTTGCCCACGGATGTTGCTTCAGCGGCTTGATGTTATCTGGCTGATTGATTCATTTCCAGGAAAGGAAATGGCACCTATGGCTTTAGGCACTTAATCACACAGGCTAATATGCCCTCTAGCGTGATTACGAGCGGAAAGGAATAGATATTGAATTGTGGGCAAAGGCTATGCAGGGGTCTATACTGCGTCTCATGTCTGCAGTTGATGCGTGTGTACCTAAGATAAAGCTCGGTGGAGTCAGAAAAACACAGTGGATGAACAATATGGTTAAAGCAAAGCTAAAGGCAAAGAAGGGAGCCTACAAGCGTTACATACGAACTCGTAGCGATGCTGAGTATAACCTGTATGCAAGAGCTCGACATCAAGCTAAAAAAGCTTGTCGCACAGCAGTCAAAAATTTTTAAAAAGACGTTGCCAAAAACTCGAAAAAGAACCCGAAAGCCTTCTTCTTGTATGCTAGTTTGAACTGTAAGACAAGGGACGGTATTGCTGATTTTAATGTATATCAACGGATGATATCTTCTGAGGAGGGCAAAACCAATGTTCTAAATCAGTTCTTTAGTAGCGTTTTCACAGATGAGGACTTGAACAGTATTCCAGCTATTGAGGAGCGATCAGTGGGCTCAAAGTTAACTAGTTTTGAGATACATGAAGAGGAGGTTCTCAGGCGCTTTGTCTCCCTGAATCCCAACAAGTCATCTGGATCAGACGGTTTCCACAATAGATTACTGAACGAATTAGCAACCGTCTGGCCGGCCCTTTAACAGTATGCTTTCGAAAAACCTTAATCGAAGGGACTTTGCCGGCCGACTAGAAAGAAGCCCAAGTGACATCCCTGTTCAAAAAAGGTGACAGAAGTAACCCCGGTAACTACCGTCCTGTAAGTCTCACAGGTGTTGTGTGTAAGGTGATGGAATCGGTTATGAGGGATAGGATTATCGATCACTTGACTGTTAACATCTTCTATCAGACTGTCAGCATGGCTTTATTGCGGCAGATCATGCACCATTAATCTCCTGTCTACCTTGAATAATTGGACTCGCCTGCTGGATGAAAGGGAGCCAGTGGATGCACTGTACCTCGATTTTGCCAAGGCATTTGATAGTGTTCCGCATGAGCGACTGTTACGTAAAGTGAATTCTTTGGGAATAGACGGAAATGTACTCCAATTGATCAGGAATTTCCTAGTAGGCAGAAGACAACGTGTGAGCATTAACGGAACCGTATCAGACTGGGTAACTGTGCGCAGTGTTGTACCGCAAGGAAGCGTTCTTGGGCATGTTTTGTTTGTCGCTTTTATAAACGATCTACCAGAAGTAGTGTCAAGCGTGTGCTCCATGTATGCCGATGACACAAAAGTTTATAATACAGTTAAGGATGCGTCTAATAAAATGCAACTGCAAAATGATCTTGATAGCTTAGTTGACTGGGCTGATGCGTGGCAGCTGCGTTTCAATGCAGACAAGTGTAAAGTACTTCGTCACGGCAAGTACAATGAACAGCAAGCTTACAGCACGAGAAGACACGGTTGTAACGAGAGGGTTATGATTGAGAAGTCTTGCGTGGAAAAAGATCTTGGAGTTTGGGTTGACAAGGAGCTAAAATTTTCTAGGCATATTGAAACACAAGTTAATAAATCCAATAAACTGTTTGGGCTGATCAGACGCTCCTATACGAGTACCTAGATACATAAATGATGAAGCTGTTGTTCACCTCTGTCGTGCACCCGAACCTAGAGTTTGGAAACGTTGTGTGGTCACCGAGACTTGAAAAGAACAGAAATTTAGTTGAGAGTGTTCAAAGACGTGCAACAAGGATAATTCCAGGATTAAGGGGGCAAGACTTATGAAGAAAGATTGAAGATTATGAAGCTTCCCAGTCTCCGTTATCGTCGCCTGCGTGTTGATCTCATTGAAGTATACAAGTATGCTCATGGTTGTACAAGGTCCCAGAAGGATTACTAGAATTTGAAACAAGAACCAACACCAGGGGCCACGGCTACAAACTAAAAAAACTGCGGTGCAACTTATCCACGCGACAATAGTTCTTCTCGCTTCGAGTCACTGACATGTGGAACAGCCTCCTGAAGATATTGTCGACGCTCCGCGTATGAACGCGTTCAAGAACAGACTAGACAAGGCCATGCAGGAGCATATGTTTAGTCTTGAAATGCCTCGTATCCTTCGGAACACCTGAAATCTAGAAGCGATTTTAAATCTACCGTCCGTTGAAAAGATTTGATCAAAAGGCCAGTCTAGCCAAGAAAAGTACAAGAATCGGCGACAGGCCTATCCAGGCATATTCTTCAATGCCGAACATACTATACTATACTATGCGCGCTACCGTGGTCAAGTGAACTTTATTAGCCGTCGCGAAGTCTGCAGCGAGCCCGGGTTCGAATCCTGATACGGTCGGGTGGTTCTTCCTGTGGAAAATCGAAGGTAAGTGAATTTATAGGGTTGGGAATAGTATGTCTATAGCCAAAAATTCAGCTAATTGGAATAATATGCTCATATAATGTAACTGTCACGATAAAACATGTATAACTAAATCTGGGCATATCAACATGGGGGGACATGTCAGAGAGCTGCATTGTGAAGAGCCATGTAGGAATTTAAATAAATATTTTATTTTATACGCCAATCAATGCCATGCATTTTCTTTGGAGTTATTACCCCATAATATCACTGAGGTTGCGTTGAAACTTGTATTGTTGAGTAATTAATTTGAATTTAAAATTTTCTCAAATGCTTACAATTTTAGCATTTGAGACATATCAATAGTGGACGAGATACTCATAATGTGGTATTCTAATAAAATGATGTACTTCGGGCAGTCTTTCTCTCATCATATGCGCTATATTATATTTGGTGTTCTCCTTCACCATACTGCATAGAAGCGTCGGCGGTAAGTTCACTGAGGCAATCTCTATTTAGGCGCTAAAAGTAGCTTTAATTACGCGCTCCGGCTGGCTGAGGGGCGTTTTAGACGCTTTTGGCAACTCATTTTGGGACAAGCCGGGTTAGTCGCTTTGGTGCGCAGTTTCTACGCACCGATTTGTTTCAATGTACAGGGTGCGGCGTGGGAACTTACTCTTTTAAAAAAATCACAAAGTAAAAAGTATTAAAGATAGCGTTTTAATTCTTTCTTTTTTACAAAGAGCTACATTTAAAGTTTCGTTGAGTGGACGAAAAACTTCATAGCCCGCGCACCATATTGCGCATGGCGCCACCTTCCTAGGACTAATGGCCGCCACGTGGCGCGCAATTCAAATAAGTAAGTTCCCGCGCCGCACCCCTGTAGTAACACAACTATAAAAACTTGAAAACAGAAAGATCAAGTTTTTTAGGATTCGGTTCAAATAAATCGATTTTATACTGGGTAGTCGCTGCCTGGTAAGAGAATAAAAGTGAATGAAGCTGCAACTGTAAATTTAATTCATTGTCAAAGCTTTCAAACTGATTGATTGGGATAGATCAAGATTTCCAGATTGGGATATAAGTTAATGAGAAACGACGAAGAATTGACGCTTTCGGGCAAGCAATGTTCAGGTTCTTGTAGATGTTAATATAAATTTTAGGTTCGCATTCAGCGGTCAACTCATAGCTACCGTGATCGCAACATCGCTCCCGTCATTACAACCAACGCTCTTATCCCCGCCACCTTCGGTTCTGTCTCCATAACCATCGATCTTCTCCCCACAAACATCGCACTTGGACCCGTATAATTTAAGCTCTCGCCCCACAATCATTGCATTAGTCCCCGTAATCTCCGCTCACGTCCCCACAACCATCGGTTTTGTCCCCGCAACCTTGGCTCCCTCCTCCAAAAATTTAAAGTTTAAATGGCAGTTTTCTATCTGCCACAAGTATAGTATATAGGCTTAGAGATAATGGCTCTCAAGGAAGTGAATTAGAGCTCAAAGTTCACTAATCAAATATATAGATATGCTAGTCCAGAAATTACATCCTTAGATCTTCAGCATACAACCTTATTTTTCTAACAACTAAGTTGATTTTATGTGTACAAGTAGTTTTTGTGCATGTAGAAAACTAAAAATTTTCCATCAACTTCTTCAGGGACAATGCAGGCAAGGAAAATTTGAGAATCCTTTTAACTGAAATCAGTTGCCGATACAAATTATTTAATTATTTTCTAAAAACTAATGCATTCGAAGTTTTGTACTCACTCCCAATTCAAGTAAGGCGTAGGGATTTCCATGAGAGTAGAGTTGCCGGCGTAGTTGTTGGCCATGACGTACGCGGCCGACACTGGCGTCGACACGCTCCCGACCACCGCTGGGTCCACAACGAAGCGACATGGAGTAGCCTGTTCAAGCTGTGAAAAGCAGATACAAAAGGAGAAACACTTGCGGCAGAGAAATCAAAAATGATTTTTTTTAACGGCCGATCAGAACTTTAGCAAAGTGAACAATGAAAACGCTGCCTTGATGTGGTGACCGGACGAAAGAAAATTTCTCAATAGGTTAATTTGTTCGCTAAATGTCCAACTGTTGCACCCATGATCTTCTAATGACCCTGGCAATTAATTTGAAAATAATGAAGAGTGAAGAAACAACTAGGACACTTACAATGTCCATTGTACTAACCACGCATATTGACACACCTAACATAAACCTGGGTGCAACAGACCCCATACGAATAATGTACCCAACGCACATTGACAGGCATGTACGGTGTATCCAAGGCGTTTAGGGTCTCAAATTCACAACGCAATCGAATTGCTTCTTATGTAAAATATATAATACAAAAACTTAATTTGCAGTAAAAGATAAGAAAAAAACACTGCAGAAAACCCCGAAATTTTAGAAGCATAAATTTTCTTAACGCTGAAATAGTAATCCATGAATCGTTGTTTGCCCTGCAGTCAAGTTTAAAAAGAAAGTAGAAGGATAGAAAGTTCAATAGTAATAAGTCACAGCTCTTAGGATAACAATTATTTGAGTTCTTCGTGGTTAAATAAAATTACTTATAATTAGTTCATAGAAATTGAGTCATCAAAAAATTTAAGCTACGTCAAAATTTGATGTAAAATTTTATCAAAACCCCAATCCTCAGCTAAACGGTAGCTTAGAAAGTATGCAAGTGAAAATGTCGATAATTATGTATGTAAAACAACTGAGAAGCTCGGTAGTCCCAAGCGTAATTAAAATCTGGGACTATCGTACTCGGTAGTCCCAGGCTGTAAAATGATTTCACTGTGAAAATTTTCAGAACACAATTTAATTGGATAACCGATATCATTTCACCGAGCAATCCTCGAACCTTTACCAAACTCGTGAGGTCTGAGTAAACAAATACTTTTCAAAACCTGATAATTTTGGTTGAAAGATGACTTGTAGCATCATGTTTTTAATTAATGATTCATTGATTTTCCGCGTCAAAAATAAATAATACTGAGGCATTAGTGTTGTAATTTTACCTTAACTGATGTTCGATATCATTAGTTGGCTATTCTATTTAATTCATTACAAATCCTTGAATTCAAGAATGTAAAATTTCGTTAAATAACCTATAAATTTTATTGAATTTGGTATAATCATATTATATTAAAATAATGGTTTTAAAAAGAAAATTAATATTAGTAAAATTGTCTAATATTATAAGATTTTTTTTATTAATATCAATACATAAATTGTCGGAAAATATCGTCGAAATGAATTTAATGCACTGTACATGATTCCGCTTTTGGTTTAGATGTTCGCACTCCAACATCTGTAAATTAATCAATTGACTGTTTACTCAATTTTTTTCTTATCAACCATAAGAGCGTTGAGTATAATATTGCTGAGTAACTCAAGGCATTTACATCCCAGACGATACCCCCGCAATAAATATACTGTACTGTTATTACTTCCACCTTCAACAATAAGTGCGTTGAATATAATCATGTTGAGTAACTCACGGCATCCACATCCCAGACGATGCCCCCGCAGTTAATATATCCAAAATAAAAATTTAAGGTGGCGTATCGATGATTAGCAGTGGCTCCAGGTGGAAATTATAGGTGGAGCACCGATGGCGCATCGATGCGGCATCGATGGCGTGTCCGGCCATGTTCCACCTATAACCTGCCTATGGCCACCCTACTCGAAAAACTCTTCTTCCACTAATAACTGCCCATAGGCACCTGTGGCGCATCGATGAGCCACCGATGGCCACCATTAAAATGAAGTCGATAAAAATTTTTCCTTTAGCTTCACATACGATGAATTTACATTTACTGGCATTGTTCCAGACAACCATATTCTGAAGACTACGTATGCAAATACACCCTGGCAGAACAAGTAACAATGTCAGACATGTAGCAGGAACAAATTATCAAAGTACCATACACATACCTTGTGATAAATCGACTTGAAGAACGTCCCTGCCTGCAGGATTCGAACTCCGGTCTCCCACACGCGAAGCAGAGCCTCTACCGTTCAGCCATTGGAGAGGACACAGCAGTCGAGTAATTTTAAAAGATTTAACTGTAGTACTGCAAATATTAATTTCATCAAATGATAGAAGTTAATGCTACCACCGTGATGATTAGATGGTACCATTAACCATTTTATATGGACATGCTGCTATATCCGAGAAAAAAACCGCTGAAAGATACTTCTTTTATCCATAACGAACGATGGTTCAGCTAAAAGCCAAGGCTACAGAAAAATGCTTGATGAGTATCGAAGTTTCGTAATGTGAACATTACACCAATTTTAACAGCGGTTCGATTTGAACTATTTTCATCGAGTATATTCTTGCGTCTTTTAACGAATTATCACTCGATGATTTTGAAAAGTTAGGCGTGAAATGCCTTCATCACTTCGTGTCACTATTTTTTGCAGCCTAATGTTTAATATTTTTCGTAGGAAAGACATAGACTCCACTCAATTAGAAATGTAGTCGTAAACTAAAAATAATTATCTTACGGTTTAAGAAAATTTTCCAAAAATAATTAAATTTCACCATCGAAGTCAGCAATAGAAAACCGAATTTTTACTCGTATCCCTCTGCGTAAAGAAGATACTATTTTTGCAAGCAAATTACCCGGAAAGCACATATTCCAAGCAGGCCGTGTTAAAGACTAATGAGAAAGAAGCTCAACGCCGACGCGCTCCAACCCAACAGATATGAGCGTGTACACGTGTAGCTGCTCGCTGCGCTTTAGAGATGCCGGGCCGCTGTCAACTACGTCAACGTGGCTTTAGATAAATGCGTCAACTTGAGAATAATATAAATACTGTGAAACAAACATAATTGAACCATATAATTTGTACTTAATGATACAATCAATTTAATTTTTAACAATTGATCGCAATATTTCAAGCACAGCATAGTTGGAGCCTACACAAAATCAGCAGTAAATTTACGCAATATACAGGGTGAGGCAGAACCGATTGAGCAGTCTTGAGGCGAAATAAAAGAGCAATGGAGGTACATAAAGAAGAATGTTTATTTTCCTCGAGGTTAGCATTCTAAATGGTATATGTTATGTTAACCTCGAAGAAAATAAACTTTCTTCCTTATGTACCTCCATTGCTCTTATATTTTGCCTCAAAACTGCTCTATCGGTTCTGCCCCACCCTGTACTAGGTGAGCATGAAAAATTGAATTCGCCATCATCTTTTGAAAAACTTTCTTTTTCGCAACAAAATTTTCCACTGCTACTCGGAAAATTTATATCAGGAGCAGTCCAATACATGCCCAGTTACTTCACTGTAGCATGAAAAATTTGTGAACGCACTACAACTTTCCGTCCGTTTAACTTGTACCTACCGAATTCACGCTAAATTTACGTGAATTAAAATCTTACAAGCCAAGCACGCCGAACGAAATCATGGTTTCATCTGGATCTCGAATGAACCGCAACCCAATACCTCCTTTCTACCTTGGATAAATAACAGTGGCAAATTCATTCGTGCACTATGCAGTTTGGGAAAAGGGTTAGCGGTGGCTTACAAGAGATTTACCTGCAATGCGCCATCGATGATTCAGATCCTATAAATCATCGATGATTCATCGATGACTGCCGCCTATACTCGCTACCCTCTCGATTTATTGGAGTTTTATTGCGGATTTTTGGCGGATCTGGCTACCCACCGTTACGCCACCTGTAATCTATCATCGCCACCTATAATCATCGATGCGCTACCCTTAATTTTTACTTGGGATTGTTATTACTTCCACCTTCAACAATAAGTGCGTTGAGTATCATAATGTTGAGTAACTCACGGCATCCACATCCCAGACGAAGCCACCGCAGCGGTCGTCCGCGCGACACGCCGCCCCGCACTTGACGACGCTGGCCACGCGGCCGTCGCTTACGAAGCTCAGCAGAGACAACGCTGACGACAACACTGTGACCAGCCTGTAGCTGGTCGAGACTATCACCATCTTGTTCTAATTGTAACTCAGCCTGAAATGAAATATAGTTCAAACATTATTAAATAGTGCGCGTAGACTTGTGCGTCAGTTCCAGTATATTTTTTTAGTTGAACGGCAGAAAATAAACACTCGCACCTTCATTAACTCGTATTTCCTAGTTCAGCTTGTCCTTTTAACAGTGTAATCATGCTAACTTACTACCACCTCGACCCTCATGGGTGTTCCTTTAAGAATTAATTTAAAATTTTTAATTGTTGCTGTGATTTTCTCAACATTTGTGTTTTGTTTAACTACCCGAGTTTCGTTATCTTATTGCATGTTTCGACGTGCCTTCATTGCATGTTTTGTTGCTCGGTGTTAAACAAAAATTTTCACTTCTACAATAATAAGGAAATCAAATATTCACCACAAGCATTTCTGGGCTAAATATGTGCATGATTCAGTGGTGCAGCGGACAAAAACCTTGACAGCTGCGCTTACAACCGGCAAAACCGAACAAAACGTCGCAGACATGCAATACTTCGGCACGAAATCAAGGCTGCTTCTAAGTGAACAATATCCTGTAGCTAGCAAGGAACTAAGAAGCAGCGTGTTGGAACCAGCGAATCATTATTAATACTTTTTATACATTTCATCATCCTGCATTACAATAATAGATACCATATTATTATAGCAAGAAAAGTTTTATATTATACCCGTAATAGTCCAATTGTTTTTATTTGGAGTTACAATGACCTATAATTTGGTTATGAAGTCAATTCTCAAAAATGAATACATATTAACCTATAATAGGAGCGCAAATAGTCTGGGAAGACGTGCGCTCTGAAGCAAATAAAGTTAATGCCAAACAGATTCCTTCGTTGCTATTTTGTTTGAATGTGACCTCGTCAAAACGTGTTATTCACACAAAAATGTTGAAGCAAACGTTCTTCCTGTGACGTCTTGTAACGTTTAATCGTTTAAGAAGGGTTTGAATACGCAATTTTTCCCTCTATACTTTCTTAATAAAATCGTGTATGACGAACATAAGACACGACACAAAATCAGTTGCACATGGTCAGATGAATATTCAAATTAAAACACATACCAAATATTTTTCTTTTTACGAGAGACCCAGCGCCAAGATAAAAATTAGGAGGCCAAATAAATTGACTATAGGTATATTGCGCCTTACACGCATGCTCTAGGGTCTAGGCGTACAGGATAAATTAAAAGTCTATATGAGAACTAGGAATTCAACACGTCTGCTCATGCACTCACCTATCTCTCATTCACAGTTAGCTTGCGACTGAAACAGACTAGCATGTCGATTGTTAGAAGGAATGATGGCAATGTCATTTACAACGGTATAATGTATCTTCCGACTTTCTGTAGCACTTAAATCGTACTCATGATATGCTGAGATTAGTCAAACAATGCTGCACAATTTCCACGGAATATAAGTCCGGTGGGGCGCTTAATTATTTACGCTAACAAGCGTCATGACACCCATTACTCAAGACAGACACCAAAATCAAAATTATTGTCTAGATACAAACTATCTTAGGCCTGGCGCTCGTCGATGAGCTATTTGTTATTCTAAGAAGCTGGCATATACGAATGAGATTTGCAAGATTTATTTATGTGCTCACTCAAATTACGTTGACTACTGCAGCGCCATAAGTATCTAGTTGATTCATATGCTCATAATTATGACAATCATTCATATGATGAACTACATCATACGCACGGCGCGGTCACGGTAAAACACTATAGTAAAATGGAATCATGTATCGAAGAACCATGATCTATCACGCTGCCTCTTGCTTAGAAGCACAATTTAGATTTATTTCTTCTAGTTTATTATCATACAACGGTGGACATTTATTGTATGCAAATCGTATTTATTATTAGAATTCTATTAGACGCGACGAAAGAAAAGTACTTTGAGAAGGAACCTGTTCTGATGCTCAAACTTGAATTTGTATAATAATGGAATAATTTTCCCTGCAATCACCGATAAATTAGTCATGAGGTAAAGCACAGTCATTAAACTTGATCACTCACCACGAAGTGTCTGCAATACTTAACGATAGCACATCAGATTTATAGGCATAATACAATAATTATCATCAAATTATTACTTCAATTCGGCTTGCGTGAAAATTACAAAAATAAGATTTATGGACTATAATGCCTAAACATTTCCCTGATGAAAAGTTATGCTTTGAACTTGATTTATGCTGCTTAACAACTTGTTTTGTATCTGAACAATTGCAGGTCAATAAAGAAGTGATTTATAGGTACTATGGCATAAGCTGAGTTCATAACGTATATTCATGACTGAACCGTGGAGCAGGTTCCGCAAGTATTCAGTAGTGCAGCAAATAGAGAATATTTTACCAAACGGAATTGTTTGGATTCGATATGTTTCATTTTTACTGACCTGACAAGACTGTAAGATTCTACAATTCGTTTTGAATGAAAGAATTGTGCGTGAAATGATCTTTCGCGCCGAAGTTCAATAAAAATATCCCAATTAATACAATTACTTTAATTAAATGAAGAATGAATACTTAAATTAAAAACTTAATATACTTAAATAATACTTAAATTAAATATACTTAAATTAAATACTTATTGAATACTTAAATTAAAATTGTATAAATTTAAATAGAGCATAGGTTTAGTGTATATATAGCTTCATAGGACAACATTGTTCCTTCATTCAGATGCTTAGAGCTCAGCATAAAACATAGTTCCAGTACACCGTACGCATAGTTTCCAATGGTCACAAACACAGTATTCCCAAACACTGGGTTCTAAGTATCAGAACCCAGTCTGATATCTTCGAAATCGAACGAACAACGCCTTCAAGACGGAACGGTTTCTTGTGGACTTCTATTCTGGTATACTTCTCCCTCTGCAGTTGTCTGATTTCGCAAACCAGTCCTTGCTTTTATCCCAAACAAGTCTGCCCTCAATTCGTACGCTGCAACGGGATCGTCAACGCCATAACTTAATTCTACCATCTGCATATTGGTTATTCTTGTTCTTATTCTCAATTGATTTTCCGAAGTACTCCTGAATAATCAGCTAAGATCCCTACAGTGCGCAAATAAAGATAATATGCTCAATTTCAAGCTTGCTGACATCATCATGTCCTTGAAGTAGTTTTATATGAGCGAAATCGCAAGAAACCATCAAAGGCTTGGTTTAATGCTCGCTAACAACACTGAAAGAGCATTTTTTCGTTTTAAAATTGATCATTAAGTACTATTGAAATCAAATAACGAGCGGCACTTCCACAGAAGGAGACGCAGTCATGTCAATGGGAACGCTCACTGCCGGACGGATGTCACAGATCCATTTTAGTTCGAGACGATCGTGGCGGTTTGTGCTTGAGGTGCAAAAGGAAATCTGTTTGCTGCAAATAAATGGACAACAGCCCAAGTTATTATTGAATTTGCTCAATAGTTTCATTCTAATCGCTGTACAAATTTGTTATTTTTTTCGGCCTAATATAGGATTACTAAATATTAGGGCAAATGCATTTGAGCATTGACAGTAAAATTTTTAAATCTTTTTCCATGCTTCAATTGCTGGTATTGCACACAATAATGCCTTAATTTCTGTCATTTTTCTGATGGTCAATCGTCATGTCATGAGTTTCACGACTGTTTGACATGTTCGCAGAAACTATTCACCAAGATTCCTGAAAATAACTGCTTTTTCCACATATTTACCGGCATTTGAGATTTATGCAACTCGCTATAACCGTTCATCTAATTCATTCATCGTTCATTACACTGCTCTCCTTCCGCCGCTTATGGCGCGACATACTCGGAGTTGAGATTGTTGGATTGTAGTACTATTGACTGATTTACAAGTACAAAGTAACAAAAGAAAAAGTGTTTAACAATATGGCAGTTTACTATATGGTTAGGTAACTTACACACGTCCGTCGTCAACCGCAGCTCCGCCAATGGCTTTACCAGGTGAGCACTCAACGCAGCTCGAGGGCAGGTTCGACTCACGGCCTAGATACGGACGGCTTGAAGTGTTGAAGGCTACGTTCCGGAAGGCAGGAATCATGATGGTCCATTACATCCAGAGCAGTTGTGGTCTTCGGCAGGCGACCCCAACAGAATAGCTTAGTGATCGTCGTAATAAGCCTTGCGTGAGACGCTTCATCCGCGGATATAGCGAACATTCGCCGAATTGCCGCTTCAATTTTTAACGAGTTGCATGATGCCTATGGTGGAAACAAAAATTTTCAGCATTCGTTCGCCTACAATATAGATAAATGGAATATTAGTACACAATAAAGTCATGCAATTATTGTGCGGTTTACTATTTTTCAAGTACTAAGGAGACAATTCCGACTACTACTCAATAGGTTTTTACTCTACATGGTGATTCACGGAAACTTCTTGTTTTGTATTTCGCGCCAAACGGCCAGATGTTATATTTCGTATGAAAGGCAAGATCATGAAGTTTTGTCCTGACTAGTCAGATGCCATTATTCACTGGACAAGTGAGCAACGTATGTTTGCTATCGAGGCGTACTTTTGTGATGGCCGTTTGCAGAGTTGTATGAGACAACATTTTGCAGAGCGCCTCATCTGCCAGAGAGGTGATCTTCTCTGACCGGCCCGATCTCCCGATTTGGTTCGGTGTAAATTTTCCATGGGGTTATCATAAGTAAATTGTTTACAATGACTGTCCAAGAATCCTAGCTCATTTGAAGAGCAAAATACGCCAATTAAGTCACGGCCAACATACCAGTCAATATGCTCCAGCGAGTTGACGGGACTCGGCTTTTTATTTAGTTTTATTAAGGTCGAATTTCATTACACGACGTGGATTACGCAGCCATTGTAGGGTTAAAAAGGATATTGAAGGCGCCTTGAAGCTCAGTTTCGGTTCGGAAGTCTTGTCCTCTCGGCCCCTTTTTTTAGTTTAAGGAATAAATCGTTCTGTGCCAGTTTGGCTGCACGCGTGATGATTAAAAATTTTATAGTTAAGTTTATCAATATTACGATTCATTACTTCAGCACTGTGATGACGAGCATTATCATGGATGCACGGCGCACACGTCTCGAGGCATTAGCATACTTCACCTTGGAATGGCTCCTCAGCTGCTGCAAACGTGGCAGTTTCTCATACAGTACCCTTTAGCAAGTGGTCTGCTACTGTGGTTACTCTGAAGTTGAGAGAATTGATCAGGTAATCATGAACTACCGACATCATGAACATCAACTCACCCATCTTTAAATTTTCTACAACATTCAGGCACCACACCGTCACTCATAATTAGCATTCGCCGTATACTCAGCCCAGTACGGTATTCGATGAATTTCTGCTGCACCATAATAACACAAACCTTATCACACGTTACGGTCTCAGTCTTAAAATAAGTCAAATAACCTTAAAATATTGGGCGGAAAATGTTAAAAGCGTGAAAAATATAAACTACTTGTCTCGTGAATGATCGAATTCCAGGTTTGTTGGATTTTTGGCGTCGAATCCTGTGCTAAATTATAAAGAATAACATTTTCATATGCCATCAATCATTTTAAGATACGGTATCGTAGATACGGTAAGAGATACGGTATGCGTAGAAAATAGTTGATTCGCATTGATGGTCTGATGAGATCCTGTATGTCCAGGTAAATATGTTATTTTGCCACACTTTTCAGCAAAAATTCATGCTTCATGTTAAGATAAGTTGCGAACAATAAGCCTGTTAATTTAATTTCGCAGATACAATTGAATGTTGAAGATTAAACACCTGAACAGGGGCGAAAACCTTATTTTATTTTCGTCTTCCGACAGGTTAATCTTACGACGCTATTCGTGTTATGAGGTAAATATCAAAGTTAAACGCAGAGTGAAAGTAACTAACAATACTGTTGAACGCAGCTATGATCAAATTTCAGTGACAGATTCTTGTTCTTTCTTCTTAAGTAGCGGACATAACATTTTTTGTTTTCGTGAATGCGCTCATTAAAACAATCGACGAGGTCACTGAAAACTTTGTGCTTCGCGCACCAAACGTAATGTTCCGAAGCTATCTCTCATCCAACAACATTAGTTCAACAGTTGAAAATTCTTAAATTGTGGTACGTTGTAGAAAATCGAGTACAAATCTTCAATCATTAATAACAAAACCCAAGAAAAGACAGATAGCCATGGGAGCTTTGCAGAGAGCACAGATGCCATGTTTCGAACGAACACAAGCATTTATATAATGAAGTGAAAAACCTGCGCTACTTCATCAAGCCATAGAAAAAAACTTCTTCAAAATTTGGCTGTACTGAATTTATTTTGATATTTTCTTTGCCAAGCTGGGGAAAACAGTCCGTTATTGATGTTGCTATGACCACTCGCTCTCAGTAATTGTGGAGCCTTTGATTGAAAGTGTCACTTGCTATTTGCTTGCGTACTTCAAGCATAATAAAAGAGGCCAGGCATTTTCCTGTATAGTCATTATTACTTCAACATATTGATTCAAGACTTGAGTGCGTCTTCAGTATATCTGCCAACAAATTAAATTAAACATAGTTTATTTTGTTGATCCCTTCCGTTGAACATCGCAGGTGAGCAACCAGCTGTATTCTACTTTTATTCAGGACATTTATAAATGACAATAACCATACAGATTTATTGGTCGTTTTGATCCGTGATTAGCCTAAAAAACAGATGGAAGAGCTTCCTTAGAATCATTACTATGTGTTGCAGCCGTAGTAGTCCCAGGCCACGCCGCAGCACCGCCGTTACCGGCGTCGGTATATAGCCTCCACAGCTCTGATTGCTTAAAGAACTTTTTATTTTGTATTACAACAATGTTTTTTAAATGAAATGTCTTTTTCGACCTGTTTTGAATAAAAAAAAATAATTTCTACATATATGTAAACAACTTTAAAATTTCTTGAAAAAACATGGAAAAATATGTATTTATTTTCATTGAAGTTCAACGTAAGGCTTCCTAAATGAGCCTCACTGGACCGGCGTCAATTTCCCCCCACTCGTAGGGCCATTGATCCCCCGTGGCGGCAACCATCCCCTTGGTGGGTGATGAGGGTGTGTGGGTCATGAGGGTGTGTGGGTCATGAGGGTGTGTGGGTCATGAGGGTGTGTGGGTCATGAGGGTGTGGGTCATGAGGGTGTGTGGGTCATGAGGGTGTGTGGGTCATGAGGGTGGGGAGTCGGTATGGTTGTGGAGGGCGGTGGGGGGGCGGGGCCCCCAAGATAAGGCATCGTGCGACATCACGCGACGCCACGTCACGTGTACGTCACGTGCAGCGCTATGGTTTTAAGGCTATCTTAACTTGTGTTAATATTGGGTAAATATATTAATTTTTTAAATAAATATATAACATTAATTTTTATTTTTATTATATAATATTGATGGTTTATTTTAATATGGTAATAATATAATAATACCTTATTATAACCGCTCGATTACCCCACAGGTGTGATTATGTCGTGCGTCCTGCAGGCGGCCACAGACGCGCGGGCCCGGGCCCTGGGCCCACTCAGCCCCACCTTCAACATTCACAACCAGCTGAGGGCGGGACTGTCCCTGGTGGGTCACTCAAAGTGTGTCACTATTCGGACAATACGACACGTTTATTTTTTTAATGCATGTTGACGGCCACTCCTCCCTCCCCTCTCCGCAGGTGCCGCCCTCCCCCCGATGCTCAACCCCCCTCTCACCCCCCCTCCCCTCCCCGCAGGTGCTGCCCCCCGACGCCCACGTGCGGGTCAACGGGCGCCTGCTGGTGTCCCTGACGCGGGTCAGCGACGGACGAAACGTCCTCTTGTCCCGCTTCTGGTCCCGCCAGGAGCTGATTGAGGTGGGTCCCGTGGGTCCCGTGGGTCCAGTAGGTCCTGTGGGTTTCGTGGGTCCCGTGGGTCCTGTGGGTCCTGGGGGTCCTGTGAGTCTTGTGGGTCCCGCGGGTCCTGTGGGTGCCGTGGGTCCTGTGGGTCCTGTAGGTCCCGTGGGTTACATGGGTCCCGTGTGTCCCGTGGCTCCTGTAGGTCCCGTGGGTCCCGTGGGTCCTGTGGGTCCTGTGGGTCCTGTAGGTCCCGTGGGCTATATGGGTCCCGTGTGTCCCGTGGGTCCTGTAGGTCCCGTGGGTCTGGGTCCTGTGGGTTCTGTGGGTCCTGTGGGTGCCGTGGGTCCTGTGGGTCCCGTAGGTCCTGTGGATCCTGTGGGTCTTGTGGGTCCCGTGAGTCCCGTGGATTGTGGGTCCCGCGGGTCCCATGGGTCCTGTGAGTCCAGTAAGTCCGATGGGCCCGATGGGTCCCGTGGGTCCTGTGGGTCCAGTGGGTCCCGTGGGTCCTGTAGGTCCCGTGGGTCCCGTCGGTCCCGTCGGTCCCGTGGGTCTCGTGGGTCCCGTGGGTTATGTCGGTCCCGTGGGTCCCGTGGCTCCCGTGTGTCCCGTCGGTCCCGCGGGTCTCGTGGGTCCCGTGGGTCCCGTCGATCCCGTGGATCCCGTGGGTCCCGTGGGCCCCGTGGGTCTTGTGGTTCCCGTGGGTCCCGTAGGTCCCTTGGGTCCCGTGGGTCCCGTCGGTCCCGTGGGTCCCTTGGGTCTCGTGGGTCCCGTGGGTCCCGTAGGTCCCTTGGGTCCCGTCGGTCCCGTCGGTCCCGTGGGTCTCGTGGGTCCCGTGGGTCCAGTGGGTCCCGTGGGTCCCGTCGGTCCCGTGGGTCCCTTGGGTCCCGTGGGTCCAGTGGGTCCCGTGGGTCCCTTGTGTCCCGTGGGTCCTGTGGGTCCCGTGGGTCCTGTGGGTCCCATGGGTCCCGTGGGTCCCTTGGGTCCCGTGGGTCCCTTGGGTCCAGTGGGTCCCGTGGGTCCCGTGTGTCCCGTGGGTCCTGTGGGTCCCGTGGGTCCTGTGGGTCCCATGGGTCCCGTGGGTCCCGTGGGTCCCGTGTAAGTACACACGGGACACATACAGTGTATTTTATGTATAGTGTGCCCAGTGAGATCCGTCTGTCACACTCGGCCCACACTCCTCCCCAACCCCTTCTTAACCCCCGCAACCCCACGCAACCCCAGGCGCTGCTGTGCTCCTCCTTCATCCCCTTCTTAACCCCCCCAACCCCACGCAACCCCAGGCGCTGCTGTGCTCCTCCTTCATCCCCTTCTTAACCCCCGCAACCCCACGCAACCCCAGGCGNGGTCCTGTGGGTCCTGTAGGTTCCGTGGGTCCCGTGACAGTACACACGGGACGCATACAGGATATTTTATGTATAGTGTGCCCAGTGGGATCCGTGGGATAGTGTGCCCAGGGGACTCGGCCCACACTTCTCCAACCACACGCAGCCACTCCTCCCCAACCTCTGCCCCCAACCCCTCCTTCATCCCCTTCTTGACCCCCGCAACCCCATCCAACCCCAGGCCCTGCTCTGCACCTCCTTCATCCCCTTCTTCTCGGGGTTGCGGCCGGGGAAGGTGCGCGGGGTTCGATACATCGACGGGGGATTCTCTGACAACACCCCCGTGACAAGCCCCGTGGCTGTCACGGTGTCCCCCTTCGCGGGGGAGGCGGACATTTGCCCCGCGGACAACTCGGCTAGCATGATGGCGGAGAGGCCAGCATGATGGCGGAGAGGCCAGCATGTTGGTGGTGAGGCCCACATGATGGCGATGAGGCCAACATGATGGCGGTAAGGCCAGCATGATGGCAGTGAGGCCAGCATGATGGCGGTGAGGCCAACATGATGGCGGTGAGGCCAACATGATGGCGATGAGGCCCACATGATGGCGATGAGGCCAACATGATGGCGGTTTCTGAATCCCAAGTCATGTGGACCAGACTCCTCAAAGTCCACTGCTTTCTCAAAGAATTAGCAGCCGTTCTGGCCGGCCCATTAACAGTATTCTTCAAAAAAACCTTGAACAAATGAACTTTGCTGTCCGATTGGAAAGAAGCTCAAGTGACACCATTGTTCAAACAATGTGACAAATGTAGCCCAGGTAACTATCGCCCTGTCAGTCTGACAAGTGTTGTTTATAAGCTGATGGAATCTGTTGTGAGGGATAGGATTAATTATCGATTACTTGACTGTTCACCATCTCCTATCAGACTGTCAACATGGCTTTATTGCCGGTAGATCCAGCACCACTAAACTATTGTCTACATTGAACGATTGGACTCGCCAGCTGAACGAAATGGAGCTAGTGGATGCAGTGTACTTCGATTTTGCCAAAGTATTTGACAGTGTTCCGCATGAGCGACTGTTGCGTAAAAGTGAAGCTTTGGGAATTGAGAGTAATGTACTCCAATGGATCAGAGATTTTCTAGCAGGTAAACGACAACGTGTCAGTATTAACGAAACCGTGTCAGACTGGGCATCGGTGCGCAGTGGCGTGCCACATGGAAGCGTTCTTGGTCCTATTTTTGTCGCTGCTTTTATAAGCGATCTGCCTGAAGTAGTGTCCAGCGTGTATTCAATGTATGCCGACGACAAAAAAGTTTATAATACAGTGAAGGATGCGTCAAATAAAGCGTAATTGCAAGTTAACTGGGCTGATACGTGGCAGCTGCGGTTTGATGATGACAGGTGTAAAGTACACCTCGGGAGGAACAATGAACAGCAAGATTACAGTATGAGAAGACATGGTTGCAACGAGAGAGTAATGATTGAAAAGTCTAGTGTGGAAAAAGATCTCGGAGTTTATGTCGACAAGGAGCTGAAATTTTCTAAGCATGTTGAAACGCAAGCTAATAAATCCAACAAACGTCTTGGACTGATCAGGCGCTCATGCGAGTTCCTAGATGCCGAAGCGATGAAGCAGTTGTTTGTTGCTGTCGTACGTGCGCCCGAATCTAGAGTTTGGAAACGCTGTGTGGTCACCGAGATTTGAAAAGGACAAAAATTTAATAGAGAATGTTCAAAGACGAGCAACAAGGATAATTCCAGGCTTGAAGGGCAAGTCCTATGAAGAAAGATTAAGAAGCTTCCAAGACTCAGTTATCGACGTCTGTGTGGGGACCTCATTGAAATATACAAGTATACTCATGGTTTATACGAAGTCCCAGAAGAATTACTAGAATTTGGAACAAGAACCAACACCAGGGGCCACGGCTATAAGCTAAAAAACTGCGCTGCAACTTGTCCACGCGACAACATTTCTTTTCGCTTCGAATCACCGACATGTGGAACAGCCTCCCCGATGACATCGTTGGCGCTCCAGATATGAACGCGTTCAAGAACAGACTAGATAAAGCTATGGAAAAATATATGTTCAGACTTGAAATGCTTAGCACCATATCGAACCCGGTGGAAGTCTAGTAGCTATTTCAAACTATTCGTCAGTCTTGAAAAGATCCGGTCAAAGGAAATGAATTTAGATCTGTGAACAAGTCACGAAAAGTACAAGAATCGGCGACAGGCCACATCAGGCTTACTCTTCAGCGCCGACATCACTATGTTACGTTACATAGTCCAAAACAAAGCTACATACACCGAACCTAAACTACGCAGTACAAAACAAAGCTACATACTCCGAACCTAAACTACGTAGTCCAAAACAAAGGTACATAGTCCTAAACAAAACTACATAATCCAAAACAAAGCTACATAGTCCAAAACAAAGCAACATAGTACAATACAAGATTACATAGTCCAAAACAAAGCTACATAGTCCAAAACAAAGCTACATAGTCCAAAACAAAGCTATATAGTCCAAATCAAAGCTACATAGTTCAGACCAAAGTTACATAGTCCAAACCTAAACTAAATAGTCCGAATCTGAGCAACATTGTCCGAACCAAAGCTACATAGTACCCAATTTCCGGTAGTTGATGGCAGTAGATTTAGTAGATCTATCATCATTTGTGGTACCTCGCTTGGTAGTTGCCACCGTCTGGACGGTGGTACCGAACTTCTCTCCGGTGGGGAGACCGAAGGAGACGGTGACGTTTGTGCCGCACCCTGGGACGTTCTCTTCGTCGTCTGCGACGAAATGGTTTCGACGTACTTCTCCTGGCTGGAGAAGCTGACTAAGAAGCCGGGGTAGTTGCAGCCACCGTCGTTAGTAGTCCACGTCCCGTCGAAGTTGTTATTCGTACTCGCCGTCAGGTTCGCAGCCACCGTCAACACTTTGAAATTTGCCGTTGAAAATAGGAATAAACGCGTTTATTTGAAGGAGTCACTTCATATCTTACCTTACGTGACTAGAAAAAATAGGGTTTCTTACATTGGTACCCAGTCTCCGAAATTAAGCTTAGGTTTTCGGTAGCAGCAATGAACCGCACACACGGTAACTGGACTGGACCAAAGGTGGGCAAGGTGACTTACTGCCACATATGACTGCGAATAAAATGCAAATTTCACCCTTAATGTGAGGTAGCGAAAGTCAAGATAGAACGCAACTACATAGAATCGAAGTGTCGGCGTTGAAGAAATAGGCCCATGGCCTTTTTCCGATTCTTGAACTTTTCGTGACTTGATTCACAAGGGATCCGGCATTTGGAACCCGATCTTTCCATAGCTGACGACTGATTGAGATAGCTGCTGGACTTATTGCCTGGTCAGTAATTTTCTAGGCATTTTAAGACTGAACATATGCTCCTGCATAGCTTCATCTAGTCTGTTTTTGAAGATGTTCATACTTAGAGCGTCAACGATGCTATCAGGGAGGCTGTTCCACATGTCGGTGACTCGAAGCGAGAAGAAATGTTGTCGCATGGATGTGTTTAAACGCTGTTTTTTTAGTTTATAGCCGTGGCCCCTGGTGTTGGTTCTCGTTTCAAATTCTAGTAATCTTTCTGGGACCTTGCATAAGTCATGAGTATACTTGTATACTTCAATGAGGTCCCCACGCAGACGTCGATCCCTGAGGCTTGGAAGCTTCTTAATCTTTAATCTTTCCTCATAGGACTTGCCTTTCAAGCCCGGAACTATTCTTGTTGCGCGTCTTTGAACACTCTCTACTAAATTTCTGTCCTTTTCAAATTCATCGTTTCTGCATCTAGGAACTTGAAAGAGCGTCAGATCAGTCCAAGTCGTTTATTGGCTTCATTAACTTGACCTTCAATATGCTTAGAAAATTTCAACTCATTGTCGATATTAACTCCATGGCCTCGGACGACAGAGAAATTGGGGCGAAGCAATATTTTCACGGCTGCGCAGTGACGATCAAGAGCACTGTCACTTTTGGTGACGTGTAGGAGCAAAAACTGCAAGATGCTGGTAAAAAGTAGTATGGATCTTGTGGACGTCAGAACAAGAGAAACGGTACTGTTGATCACGCTTTTCAAAGCCCATGTGATCCTTCTCTTTGAGTACTGCTGTCAGCTGTTGGACCCGTTCACGGTTTGCGCAGTGTGGCCATTAGAAGCGGTCAAGTGAATCTTCATGCGAAGGAACGAAATCTCCGGGATGCCAAATATCACAATGAAAGAAGACACTGTGTACAACTCTAAATCCGACAAAATTCTTGGTTTCTGAGCTCAGTTTGCAGAAGTAAACGATTTCCATAGCGGGACCAAGGTTGTTTTATGTCTAGACCGTGAAGGTAACAAGAGCGGGAGCCGTTCGCTCTGGAGGCCCTCAAGATACTAAACTTGTTACTAGGCACAATCAATGATCACACGGGGTTGGCCGTAGAAAAAGACAAAGTACCAGCGAGGCCTGCGACTGCAATGTTCAGAACCCCTACCACACAGGAACATAATTTCATCCCACTTACCGTAACTGGCCTGAATCAGAGGTTGGTTGGACTAATTCATCGCCCCCACCGAAATTGGGATCGACCGGAGGTGGGATGGACTAATCCATCGCACCCACCGAAATTGGGCTCGACTAGGGGTGGGATGGACAAATCTATCGCATCCACCGAAACTGGGCTCAACCAAAGATGGATTTCACTATTCCATCGCACCCACCGAAATTTGGCTTAACCTGAGGTGGGTTGGCCTGGTAGATGGCTATATGTAATTTGCCGCTGCTGTCTTCTGGTCGGCACGTGCGTAACTCAGCAAAGTTGCGTTGTAGGTGGAGCAAGTGGTACCATTGAAGAACGGGGTGGAGTGTCTTGCAAACGTTTGCGGCGGTTAGTAAAGATGTTGTTCCATAGAAGCATTGGTCAATTATTATTGTATTCCAGTAATACTTGGTAAATGGCAGTTTCTGCGGCTGCAACCAACGGCAGCAGCCAACTTACCGGCCACGGCAGCAGCGTTGGCGCAGTCCCCGATGTTGACCGCGCTCGCTGGGAGCTTATGAAGCATTTCAATATCGCCGTGTGAGTGTATGTGTGGTTATACACGATCCCCTTCTTGGACTTGATGGACTGGAACACAACCGAGATCTTGTTTTTTTTGCAAGATGCTATGGAACCTTTGGGGGTCACAAGCATCTGTAATCATTAAAATGTTGAATATGTAGCAGAATATTGATGTTGGTGACAGGACACAGTCGAGACAGTTGCTCACAAACAAATTTGTGATGGCACAGCAAAGCCAACATTTCATGAATGGGAAATATAGCTTAAATGTTCATAAAAACCTAACGCGAAAATAGGTTCACAAATTTCATTTCCATTAGACGCGTGTGGTGGTTGTTTCTACTCACATCAAGAGCAGGGCCTGTAGGCAGGTTCGCCTGTGGGTAGGAAAAGGGTTAATTCATCCAGCATTAGCTATCACAGATCAATAAGCAACTCACGATTTGTCTACTTGACATTTCATAAGCAGTTTAAGGCATATGTGTTAGTTTTGTACCCTAGCTGTATAACAACGTCTAATGTTAACCATATTGACCGTTGTCAAAATTCCGGCGAGAATCGGGGGAAGGAGTTTGGCCATCTTGACCTTCCCGAACTGGGGAGACACAAGACTATGATTATTATTTAAGATATTAGTAGGATTATAATCAATGATACCTGAAATTAGTAGTAGAATTGAAAAAGAGATTATCAGCACAGTTTCGGACGACCCTCATCAAGCAGCCATCATCTAGTGGCCATCATCGGACGCCCCTCATCGAGCAGCCATCATCTAGTGGCCATGATCGGACGACCATCATCGAGCAACCATCAACTAGTGGCCATCATTGGACGACCATCATCGAGCAACCATCATCTAGTGGCCATCATCGGACGATCATCATCGAGCAACCATCATCGAGCAACCATCATCTAGTGGCCATCATCGGACGACCCTCATCGAGCAGCCATCATCTAGTGGCCATCATCGGACGACCATCATCGAGCAGCCATCATCGGACGACCATCATCGAGCAACCATCATTTAGTGGCCATCATCGGACGACCATCATCGAGCAACCATCATCAAGCAACCATCATCTAGTGGCCATCATCGGACGACCCTCATCAAGCAGCCATCATCTAGTGGCCATCATCGGACGACCATCATCGAGCAACTATCATCTAGTGGCCATCATCGGACGACCCTCATCGAGCGGCCATCATCTAGTGGCTAGCATCAAGCAACCATTTTCAAAGGGTCATCATCTAACGGCCATCATCACCCCCCATCATCAAGCAACCATTTTCAAAAGGACATCATCGAGCAGCCTTCATCACTCCCCATCATCGAGCAATCACCACCAAAGCTGCCCGATACCCAGTCAAACATATTAACTATTGCGCATATGAACATTTCACAATCCTCAGGGCCACTCCACCAGCACTCAAGTTAGGCGGCCATTAGATCACGACACTAATGGACGCACTAATGGAAGTGATGTAGTTAGTCGGGGCACCAATGTACGTATCGTACATTACTGTATCTTTCTTGTACGTGCTCTAAAATTACAGTGGTTTTCTTATATACGCATCGCAGGTCGGCATTTTAGCAGGTATCAGCACGGAACTACATATCATTCAGAAAGAAGAATGGGTAAAATTGTCCGAATAGTGAGACATTTTCTTACCCATAGCCCGAACAGGCAGTGGACATAGCACGGATATTAATATTGGATTAATGATTCAATGAATTAATGGACAATGGATTAATGACACTTTAGATTAATTTTCATCGCCTGTCATAAAGTTTAATCACATATCATAAAGTTCCATTACTTATTAAAATGATTTGTCGCTTATAATAACGTTTCGTCACTTATGATGAAGTTGCATCACTTTTGATTAAGTTTCGTCGCTTAGCATAAAATTTATTGACATATCATAGAGTTTCACCAAAGCTGCCCGATACCCAGTCAAACATATTAACTATTGCGCATATGAACATTTCACAATCCTCAGGGCCACTCCACCAGCACTCAAGTTAGGCGGCCATTAGATCACGACACTAATGGACGCACTAATGGAAGTGATGTAGTTAGTCGGGGCACTAATGTACTTATCGTACATTACTGTATCTTTCTTGTACGTGCTCTAAAATTACGGTGGTTTTCTTATATACGCATCGCAGGTCGGCATTTTAGCAGGTATCAGCACGGAACTACATATCATTCAGAAAGAAGAATGGGTAAAATTGTCCGAATAGCGAGACGTTTTCTTACCCATGGCCCGAACAGGCAGCGGACATAGCACTGATATGAATATTGGATTAATGATTCAATAAATTAATGGACAATGGATTAATGACACTTTAGATTAATATTCATCGCCTATCAAAGAGTTTAATCACATGTAATAAAGTTCCATTACTTATTAAAAAGATTATAACGCTCGTCACTTATGATGAAGTGTCATCACTTTTGATTAAGTTTCGTCGCTTATCATAAAATTTATTGACATATCATAGAGTTTCGTTACTTATGCTAAGATTTCGTCCTTAACGATAAAGTTTCGTCTCTTGTGATAAAGTTTCGTCCCTTACAATAAAGTTTCGTCCCTTACGATAAAGTTTCGTCAATTATGATAAAGTTTCGTCCTTAACGACATAGTTTCGTCACTAATGGTGAAGTTTCGCCACTTCTGACAAAGTTTCATCGCTTATGATAAAGTTTCGCTGCTTATGAGAACGTTTCGTCAATTATGATAAAGTTTCGTCCTTATCGATATAGTTTCGTCACTAATGATGAAGTTTCGTCTTTTTTGACAAAGTATCGTCACTTATGATAAAGTTTCGGCCCTTATGATAAAGTTTCGGCCCTTATGATAATGTTTCGGCCCTTATGATAAAGTTTCGGCCCTTATGATAAAGTTTCGTCTCTCACGACGAAGTTTCATGTTAATATCACATACCTGCCCTCTGTTACTCTGACTCGGGCACTCTACTGCCACATTGATCTCACCACTAAAAGCTTTCCTAATTTCTCAGTTCCTCTGACCTGTAATGACAGTGAGGTTCGCTGCCTCATAACCCCCACGTTGGTCGCTGCCCCCCTCAGATGCCCCCTCACATGGGCTGTGGCCCCCTCATATTTTTGCCCTCACAGTTACCTGCGAAGGCGTGGCAGCGACGGAACTCCTCTCACGCATGTAATGTATTTAATCAATGATTTGTAATGCTCAATGGTATGTAGTTATTAATATGTGACTCTCAATGATATGTAGTTTTCAATCCGTGATTCTTAATTATATGTANGACCGAATACTCAGCCTGTCTCTTATACACATCTAGATGTGTATAAGAGACAGGTGATATGTTATTCTCAATGATATGTAATTATCAATGATATGTAATTCCTGGGCACATGACACAGATCTTCCACGGGTCAACAATTTTCTCGTATTAGAACTTTTGGTGAACCTAGCGAATTGTGTAAATTTTTGCAGAGTTTTTTTTTTTTCAGCCAACATTTATAGTACTCATGTGTTAGAACTTTCTATGTACTTACGAGTAGATAATTGTATTGTTTAATTTAAATTGTTGAATGTTCTAGAAACAGTTGTGTATCCGTGCTGTTCTGGACGCAACAGCCCCAGGTCACGCTGGAGCGACACCCTAATATTCTATTGTTCTTAGACCCCCTGCAAATTATTCCTTATACTTTTATCCCACTCCTGATCTATAGATCGGGAGAATGATATTACAGATCAGTAGTAAGATATTAGAGATCGGGAGTAGAATATTATGTGACACGGATGTGGGTTAATTGGGTTGGCAAGAAAAATAACTTAATTTGGTTGTGTAGTTTTTACTGTCGTTGTTGGTAACAATGGTGACTTAAGTGACTTGGTGACGTGAGCTGGAAATAAAATTAAATATTAGTTAATAGGTCGAGAATGACATACATGAAATAAACACTATGCAGGGACTGGACTCCCATGTTTTAGGCTTAATTATTAACGTTATAGCTGAGCGTTTTTAACTCGTTGACTACTCGAAGACACGAGATTACAGCTGGCATGTCAGGAATTGATTATGTCAACATGGTCGATAGCGCAGTATTTCATTTGTTAGTCCCTGGTTTGGGGTGGTAGGTAGTTTTGGCAGGCAAGAAGAAGAGACTATTACTGGTATTTCATTGCTTATGCATTCGTTTACTAATGCGTGGTTTGGGCTTTGATTGCGATTATGCATGGTGCCAACGCTTGGTTGGGCTTTGATTACGATTATGGTGCTAACGCTTGGTTGGTCTTTGGTTACTATCAGTGAAACAAGTTTACGCAACAAGTAATTTCCTTTCAATCTTATTTCCTGTAGACCAAGTCATCCTAAAAAATAGCTATGAACTATGATAGTAGGCTATGTGCAGGTGTTTATAGCAATGGCTACCAAACGATGTCTTGGCGCGTCATTACTCGCGGTAACAACTCCAATCTTCACTCAATAACTTGAACTTGGTATTATAAACTCTGGAATCATACACAGCAAAGACAATTGGCGATAGATCAGTAAACAGAAACAGTAGGCTTAATAAACTATAGCTATAGCAACATATTATAAGGTATCACTGGGAGGGCTCGAGGAGATGTCACTCCTCCCTCGAGCTCTGGAAGCGCACTGGTGCGATGGCGGGAGCGCAGCCGTGCACCACAAATTTTGTACACCAATAAGCCCTGAATCGAACGCCTTGGATCTTTCCGGACAACCACCAATCAGCCGTGAATGGAACTTGCTATCCGAAACCGATCCTTGACATCCTTCTGCTTTGAATATTTTGAGCTCTACACCCCCAGACACGAGGTCGAATAGCCTAGAGTCGAATGGCTGTCCACCACTGAACGTTGCGTCGAAGCATCACTTCATACCCTGGCCACCGCTCGAACTGGAACTTGCGCGCAACAGCCTGCGACCACTTGGCTTTGCCCACCTCCGGCCTCGCATAAAACCTGCCGTGCACCACCAGGCCGTCGGTCGAAAGAGCCGTGCGACTGGCTGGGTCAGGTTAGGTTAGGTTAGGTTGGGTTAGCACTCGGCTGGAGCGTTCGACCCGCGGGCGTTCGACCCGCGGGCGTTCGACCGAGGTCTGGTTCGACGCACGACCTAGATACGGGCGGCTTGGTGGAGAATATCACATTCACTGCAAGGCTCCGGCGCGCTACGTCCGAGTGGTGCAGAATTTTTTCGCGGTACGCGGATGATGCTAGGCCATTCGATCGCCGGCTGTTTCTCCTGAGGGTTGATTGGTCTAATTCAATTGATTCGTTCTGTCTGGTGGCTTTCTGCTGCCTATATGATTGTCCAGAAGTGTTGAAGGCTACGTTCCGGAAGGCAGGAATCATGATGGTCCATTACATCCAAGGCAGTGGTTCTTCGGCAGGCGACCCTGCGATGACGAGGGTCGGCCGTATAGGCCCGAGGGAACCGCTTGGAGGCTCACTGCATTCATCGAAGAACAATGACGTTGATCCTAACATAACATAACATAGTGATGTTGGCGCTAAAGAGCAGGCCTGATGTGGCCTGTCGCCGATTCTTGAATTTTTCGTGCCTTGTTCACGGAAGATCTAAAATCGTGTCATTTGATCTTTCGTGTCATTTGATCACCGGATCTTTTCATAACTGACGCTAGTTTGAAATAGCTACTAGACTTCCACCGGGTTCGTGTTGTGCTAGGCATTTCAAGTCTGAACATAATTAAAATGGCAATTAATATTAATGGTTGGGTAAGAGACGAATAAATTTATTTTCAGTTTTATTTCGGAGCTTCCTGCCTAGAAGGGTTGAGGCAATTTAGTAATTAGCTTCGCCGTTACCGCGTTGATGTGCCCCCGAAGTAATGTATATTGATCAAAGATTTCGACATTAAAAATCCAGGCGCTACTATGTAGTTAGCTAACTATGTACATTAACAGCACCAGTACGTGCTTGCGTTTAAGGTTGACATTCTTCTAATTTTATTCTTCAATATAAGCTGAGTGCCGTTCTGGTGAGGATACTCTCAACCGCTCTAGGAAAGTTTTAAATACAAGACTTGGGAGGTCAGAAATACAAAAGGTTGGACACTCGCACTTTGGCGTCATTAGGCCCCACTAAACAATTTTGTTTCGGTTTATCAATTTTTTATATACAAATGAAAACAAAAAAATTTATAAAAATAAAATACTTTTATAAAAAAAACTGCCGACAAGTTCAAAATACTATGGCCTGATTATAAGAATGATAAATAATCATGCAATCAGTCATTTTCAACTTGAATAAGATCATTAAAATCTTCAGGTATGCAAGTTAATAGTGGTCAGATAAAATAATTTCACACCCACAATTAAGACTTCAAAAGAAATGACGAGTCAATCCACGAGTTAATTAGAAACACACTTCGTGGACTTGATAAAATTCAGCTCTACTTTACAAGAATCCGATGTTAACGACGATGTTGATGGAGAGCTCCATTTATTGGCTTCAGCAGAAATTCGTGATTAAAGTTCAAGTTTTCAGATTTATTGCTGCATCTTTTCGGTATACAAACTACGGTAATGATGGAATCTGCCGTACATGACGAGCATTCGTCTGCAGTGATCGAATATATTCATTACTTCTCGGGTTGGGTTGACATATTCCCAACCTGAGATATTCCAACATATTGGGTTGGCATCCGCTATTTCCAAGCATTTGTTGAGTGCACGCCACCGAGAGTAAAGATTTTAAGAAAAAATAGAAAAGGATAGGAAAACTTTGTGCGCTGAATCTGGCGAGTGACGAACG
>NW_025939428.1:0-489 GCF_000764305.2 Hyalella azteca | reverse complement strand
CAATTTTTTTCCGTGTCGCGTGACGCAAAATTTACTGAGGATTTAGTTCGGATATTTTCGGTTCCTCTTGAATAAATCTATTGATCTCAATTCAGACAAAAATTTTTTTTTGCCAATTGAACGTGAAATGAAAAAAAGTAAGAATGAAAATGCAAAATCCTGATGACCCGGACAAACTCTTGGAATAATTGGCAGCTAAACAGTTTAGTTTTTTATTGAAAAGTATTTATTGGAAAATTATTTTCGAAAAGGCAGCCAGGAAAGTGTGTGCCCTTTGTGGATTTCCCTAATAGATAAACACACTACGGGAAATTTCAAACATTTTTTTTACCGTCTTCAATTTGCTTATAATTTAAGGGGACCGGCTACCCTAAAATTTTCAATTTGGCGTTTACCGGTTTTTGTGCTCATCTGAAAGCTGGAATTCTGCTCTTTCCAATGGTACCACTGCCATCGCTGTACGCCAATATTTACGTTCATGACGTCTCT
>NW_025939427.1:0-2940 GCF_000764305.2 Hyalella azteca | reverse complement strand
ACACGTACTCCTGACCCATAGTTATACTGCGGCTATCGTCTTCAATTACGGCAGATTAAGACTTTGGTCAGTAGCTTTACTCAATGATAATGAGTGGTATTATTTCAATTACCCCGGGCTTTCTAGGTGCTAGAGCATAATTATATAATTATAATTAATATTATGGTAGGTATAATTGGGATTCCCGGTGCTATAGACAGACATACCTCAGGTAATTATGATAAATAGTCTATTATTAAATGGTAACGGGAAAATAATATAATTTTTGTTCTAGGTATCGCCATAGGACTTGGTTATTTCACTTTTGAATCATCACCGACGTGGCTTCGTGTACATGAATGGTTAAAGTTTTCATCGTGTCCCGCGATTCCACACCGCAGGTATACGTTACTGCGTAATTATTAGTTTCCTTTCTTTATGCGTTAACCATGAGCATGTAAATCGAATAGTCTTTATATAATTATCATGAAAATAATTCAATAGAATTTTATACACGAACAAGCAAGCGACGAGAACATTGATTGGCAGTCACGACGACAAGAGATGATNAACCGGAGTGTACAATTAAAGCCGTATTAAATGTCACGAGTCGAGAAGCGGATTCCCATTAAAGATAATCATTTATTTTCTTTCCTGTTTACATTATAAACATGTGATGATACTCGAATTGAAGAAAACATGGTTAACTAATGGGCAAATTTTCTCTGCCAAGCCAATAAATGAAAAAGTCAGTTTTGATGAAAATAAGGTATAAGTCAAAATATGTAATACGTCTTCATGAAAATTGCGATTAGGGTCCAGTTTAGATGTTTTCAAAGCAATGCGACAATTTTATAAGAAGAGAAAAATGGTGTTTATAGTACAAAATTTTGAAATCACAACAGCACGGACTATTCACACATTACATCATTTTCAAGGGATTTTCAAGGGAAAAAAATAATAACTGAATATTATCAATATTCTTATACAAGTTCCGATTATAGAATCGACAAGAATAGACCAAGAATACAGGAATTGATGGCGGCAAACGATAAAACTTACCGAATCACTGTCAATTGATTATCATAAGTATTTATTAAAAATTGCGCAATATTTATAATTAGGATTGCATGCAAATTGTATTTTTTTTCACGTCATAGCCATTTATTAAGGAGATTAAACTGAATTTGTCGGCTACCTGAAATTAGTCATCAACGAGACAGCTCAACCATAATACATTAACGAGAATAAATATGGGGAAGCAGCTTCAAACGTAACACGAACATAAGGTGGACGCACGCACAACGCGCATCGACATGAATTTTTTGGAATTAGCTAATTAATCAGCATCACGCTCCACCAATCAGTATTTCAAATAGAAATTTGAGTTTTAATTTTGAGTTCATTAACCCTAAGTAATAAAAAATTATAGAAAATTTACAGCACATTTTAATTGAGAAAAACTAAATCACGGAATTTGTCCGGAAAAAATGACCGTCTGGCAACCCTGTTTAAAAACAGTACAAAAAATGAAATAATAGTACAAGATGAAGCAATCGTAGTCAACATGTTAATATTTGGGGGAAAATGCTCAAGGCGGGAAGTCGCGTAAAGACTTCATCAAGCACGAACGTTTTACTGCTATTAACAGATCAATAAACAAATTTTAAATCATCAATTACTCGTAAGTTTAAAAATAGCTCTAATTACAAGCGTGAGTCAGGTTGTGCTCGTAACACGAACCAATTTTGCGTCCGTAAACACCAAGCAAGAAAATAATAATTTCACTTTTCAGCTGATAAGAAACGAACTGAATTACGTTAGAAATTAGTGCTCTTGTTCATGGCTGTAACCAGTAAGCAGAATTTTAGAAGTTTCTTCATAAATAGCGAAGTCTATTTTAGTTCAATAAACCTATAAAGTTTCAAGCTCTTTTCATGGTCTCGAGTGCTGAGTGTAAATAAATAAGAAACAATAGTTACCAAAGCATCAATGAATACGAATAAACGATCAAGAATCATCGGGCCACATCCTCCGGCATAGCTGCGATATCGTAAATTACGCTCACCAACATTAAGGCACAATTTAGTAAAAAGTCTATGGAAGACTTGAAATCTAATTAACATTCCAGCCGATGTAAAGCCTTGAATATAATGATCATGAAAAATCAGCTAGTAATTTATTTCATTCGAATACTTGTGCTTAAAAAATACATAAGTATTATACAGTAGTAATAAGAAAGCACTATTCGAATACCGCAAGAACATTATTCCATGAAATGCGAACGCTGAAGGAGCATGATAGGGGGAGTTCGTACGCCGATGGTAATGACCCCGCATTGCTTCTATCGCCTCGCTATCTCAGCTCTTAATCGTATCCTCGTAGCGACACGAAGGCACTTACTTCTCTTGCAGCACAAAATTGGGTGCATTATTAAGTAAAGAGAAGAGAGTCCGTATCAATCAGTGGTTAGTTAAGAAGATGATATCATCAACTACAATATCTACATTTACATAAAATATGCAAATATGCACACAATATATTTCCTTCGTTCTCATCACACTTCAAGCTTTGCCATGCAAAAATGAAAAAGGGCATTGCAAATACAATAAATATTTCTCAAGAATATATCTTATATTTATATATTAAAATTGCGTAATTTCATCTAATTTTTCAAGTTCCTTTATAATAGTTTCAGATTTTGAGCCGTTGAGCTGAGGTGGAACTGTCTTTTCAAACCAGGTCGGGATCCTAAATTACAATACTCAGAGTATAATTATAGCTAGGAGCAGCTATGCGTCATTATTTTATCAAAAAATACTGTATGCAGTATGTAGGGCTCAATGTATTACTTTAATTCGGGTAGATAGTGCGGAGAGAAAGTCTCAAGTCTAATGTGCTAGTATGAGCGCCATAGCTTCCCTACTCAATAAATTTTCTATGGTTGTTTGGATAGAAAAC